>NC_061508.1:309106973-309202433 GCF_022539505.1 Lolium rigidum
GAGTTTTCGTGTCTAGCTTGCTTGCTCACTTCCTATAACGGCAATCAAAGAAAATATCGTTCTGATCCTATAACTTAACTAAGTAGTAAAGAGAAGATTAGGATGAGTAAGCCCTGACTTCAAGTCTATGTATAGCAACTAGCTATATTACTACTTATTAGTCATACTTTATCTCGATGGACCTATTGCCGCCTATTTAGAATAATAATAAAGTCTTCTATAGTTACTGGCATATTACTCCCATCAGTGAGAATTGTATACGTAGGAGAGAACCTTGCGCAAAAAGGGCTTTGCTTTATGGTATAGATTAGGAATTGGAATAAGTAAGGCTAACTAAAAGAGAGAAGAGGGTCTACATTCTATCTCAACACTGAAGAATAAGACGTCTATCCTTACTCTTGCATTAAAAATAATATTCAAGGGAGGGGAGTATATAGAATATAAGGCTGCCCTCAGGCAAACCCATAATAAGGCTGATGAAAGCGAAGCAGAATTGAAAACAAATAAGGTACACTCTTGATCCTTACAGCACATCTTTACTCTGACTAAAAAGTGCCGGAAGGAGAAAGTCAAAGAAGGACTCGAAACTAGCAGATAATGAATATAAAGATGAAAGATTGAATGCTTTATCAGAGATAGATTTTGACTTGGGCTTGAACAAAGCCCATTCTTCGCCTTTCTTCGCTAGTTCGCTTAAGTACATAGGTTATGGCAATACAACATTATCTCTTTTTTTGCTTAGGCTTGAAACACTTATTTTCTTATTATCTTTTTGATTTGCTTTCGCCCTAGGCAATCTCTTTGCTTGCTGACATAAACTTTCAACATAGATCAAGTTTTTTTTTTAGGAGTTTTACCTCTTCTTACTTCTTGACATCAGAAAGACAAGCGCTTACCTCCTTCCTAGCAACCTACATATCTGTCTGCTCAAAGCACATTCGGAGTATAGTTTACTATTCCTCCTTTACGTATCTCAGCCAAAGCCTACTTTATTCTCTGCAAGCTAGGTAGTTAAGGAATTAAGTAACTAATTTAGACTTATTGGTGGTAGGCTCCGACGAAAGCTTATGGATTCAGCACTTTGCTATAAGAAAGAAGCAAGGTTGTCCGACAAAACTAGAGTTTTCAGTAAGCAAGAGATTGATTGCGTGGTAGGAAAGAAAGGAAACTACCAAGCGAGGGATTGTTTGCATATTATATACTTATTAACTTCCTGTCAGTAAAGTACTTGTTTTTGAATTAGTAGTGTGCAATACTGTTTAAGAAATGCATGCAATCTGAGACTTCTGAAAACGTATACTTGAGTCAAACTACACTAGAATAGTCAGTGAAAAACTACACTGAATTATAAAGGTCTTTTCCTTGAAAGAATAGGTTTTTTGCATCAAGAGGCTGTGAGGAAATAAGTAACATAGTTAATGAGGAGGGGGTATGCATCTTATCATCTTCTATTCGAGAGTAATAAACGAAAGAGAAAGGCTGCACATGAATCTTACTCTAGAAATGCCTGTGGAATGTCCATCATCGAGAAGAAGTCGATTCGCTGAAGCATAAAAGAGAAGGAAGAAGAGATCTTATTAGTTTAGTTAACCCTTTGGCCAGCCCTTAGCATCTCAAGAATGCGCTCTTCTCAAGCGAATCCAAATAGGTGTTGGTTTGCGCAAAGGAAGCTGAAGTGGATGGAGGGTAAAAACAAAGCAAAAGGAGAAGAAGCAGATAAATAAATTGTGGAAAGTAGAAACTTTCTAATTCACTAGCATTTCGAGTTGCAGCGCAAGGCTATGTCCAAACTCAAACGAATTTCGTATAGAAGAATCCAACTCGAATGAAGATACCAACCAAGACTTCCCATTCGCCGGACGAGATGATCGGATTTCGATCCCCCGCTGAATAACCTCTTCCTTAATGGCTGAATTCCATTCAGCTACGAATATAGATAAGACGAGCCCTTGTATTCAGTGTGAAAAGTTCCCTTGTCTTCTGATGCTAGAGTAGAGTGAGGGAGCTCTGGGCGGGGTTTCCCAAAAGGTAGTTTTGCCGCCATGTTCACCTTATCTTTATTAATAGAAAACAGTAATGCTTGTCTGTCTCAATTGACTATGGCCTGCATCTGGAGAATGGGGTGATTTTCATGGATCTTTTATCCAAATCTGCATAGGTGATATTATACAATTACTCCGATTCAGATACATGATATGGGAGGGAAAGGATAGCTTTTCTTAACGGGGCCGCGTCCAGAGCTAGGAACAAAAGATCAAAAGTAAAACATTTCATGGAAGAAGACCAAGTCAAGTCAATCTCAGAGGTTGGCGATGACCGCACCTTTTGTAAATCACATTGCACAATGAGATAGTCGTCCTTCCACAATAACAAGAATCTTTTTTTTGCTTTCTCGAAAGCACATTCCGAGCGGCTCTGCTCGTTCCTTTTTGATTCTTCGCTACTTTATCCAATCCATCAATTATTGATTGGTTTGTTTCATCATTCAAGTAAAGGCGTATTAATGGAACTGCTTTTCATAAGGTGGTCGTCGACCAATCAGGCCAGTCCGTAAGAATAGAACCAGTGGAGAGTTGTTTGAGGCTTCAGCCCTAGAAGCATAAGTCAATCGCACGGAGTAACCTTAATCGATGGGGAAGTAGTCAATAGGCCTGCCAGGAAGGGAGTTGTAGTCACTGAGAGAAGTTCTCATGTGGAAGGATCAAGAGTGCCTCTAAATAGATGTATTCATCATGAATATTTCCATGGAATCGATCATCAGGATGGAGCAATCGGTTAGAAAATCGAGTAGGAGGTCAGATATCTTTCTTTCACGAGGAACATTGGAATAGGCGCTGATGGGGCAGCGATATGAAGCAAAAGAAGCCATGTGTCTAGGAACCGTTTGTGCCGGGAAGAAGGAGGATGCAGCAATCGAACCGCATTCAAGATTGACGGTTGATGAAATGAATGAATCTTCTACTTCTAATAGCTTAATTGATGAAGCTAGTGCCTTTTGAGCCTTGGAATAAAAGGTGGTGCGATCGGCGCATAAACCATGTTCGTCAACCAACCAAGTGGTCGTAACGTAATTGGTTAGTGGGCTTTAACGAAAGTATTAATAAGATAGTAGTTTAGAACAAAGCAAGGGATGACCGTTCAAGAAGAACTGTTTTGAAAGAGCTGATAGGCTTCGCCCTTTATTTTCAGATAGGAGAACTTGTTTCTATTTTATGGATCCGGGCTCGCCTTTCGGGGTGACGCCACTTTCCTCCGATCAAGGAACAAAACCAACTCAAGTTAGGGCAACCATCCAGAGCATGGGTCAATCTCCTATTTGAAATGGGTGACAAGAAGAAAGCATTGAAGATGTCGGAAGCAGTCGAGTAAGGATTTTATCTACTTTTTATGGCCCATCGATCGCCTACTTTGAATCCGCTTTAACCGCACGATTGTGCGTCTCTTTCTGCTTCGATCGCATACTTTCATTCAGGTACCTACCTGTTTTCCGGGCGACCATTGTGGCTTCTATTGCAGACTAGCACATCGATTGGGATCTCAATCGATGGATCATTCTTTCCATTCGCTTGCTTTTGATGTTTTCTCCTCAACTGGATTCTATTATCCTGGCTCTACTCCGGGCGCCAAAGGAGAGAGTGCTGCTACTTGCTTTTTTAAGGTACCTTTGTTGTAATGAATGATAGGGAATCTGGAAGCATGATTCCTCGGAGTGCTTGCCCCAATATCGGTAAAAGAAACCAGAATCCAAGAAGAAGGACAGAGTGGGATGAGGGTTCGAGATGCCTGAAAAGCTGGAAAGCGCATTTAGTCTAGAGAAAGGGATAAGCAAAGAACGATCAATGTAGGAAAGGGTAGAAGAATGGGACCTATTCTGGGACATACAATGCATTACAGACGTATGATCATTACCCTTCAACCGGGTTATTCTATTCCACTTCTAGATAGAGAAAAAAACTAAAGGAGAATAATACGGCGAAACATTTATACAAAACACCTATCCCGAGCACACGCAAGGGAACCGTAGACAGGCAAGTGAAATCCAATCCACGAAATAATTTGATCCATGGACGGCACCGTTGTGGTAAAGGTCGTAATTCCAGAGGAATCATTACCGCAAGGCATAGAGGGGGAGGTCATAAGCGCCTATACCGTAAAATCCATTTTAGACGGAATCAAAAAGACATATCTGGTAGAATCGTAACCATAGAATACGACCCTAATCGAAATGCATACATTTGTCTCATACACTATGGGGATGGTGAGAATAGATATATTAAACATCCCAGAGGGGCTATAATTTTGGAGATACTATTGTTTCTGGTACAAAAGTTCCTATATCAATGGGAAATGCCCTACCTTTGAGTGCGGTTTGCACTATTGATTTACGTAATTGGAAGTAACCAATTAGGTTTACGACGAAACCTAGAAATCGATCACTGATCCAATTTGACTACCTCTACGGGATAGACCTCAACAGAAAACTGTTGAGTAACGGCAGCAAGTGATTGAGTTCAGTAGTTCCTCATAGAAAATTATTGACTCTAGAGATATGGTAATATGGAGAAGACAAAATTGTTTGAAGCACGCACAGAACCGGAAGCGCCCCTTGTTTCAAAGAGAGGAGGACGGGTTATTCACATTGAATTTGATGGTCAGAGGCAAATTGAAAGCTAAGCAGTGGTAATTAAGACCCCCGGGGAAAATAGGGATGTCTCCTACGTTACCCATAATATGTGGAAGTATCGACGTAATTTCATAGAGTCATTCGATCTGAATGCTACATGAAGAACATAAGCCAGATGACGGAACGCGGAGACCTAGGATGTAGAAGATCATAACATGAGCGATTCGGCAGATTTGGATTCCTTTCCTATATATCCACTCATGTGGTACTTCATCATATGATTCATATAAGATCCATCTGTCTAGAGATCGTCATATACATCTAGAAAGCCGTATGCTTTGGAAGAAGCTTGTACAGTTTGGGAAGGGTTTTTTTGAGAGAAAAGAAGAATCTACTTCAACCGATATGCCCTTAGGCACGGCCATGCATAACATAGAAATCACACGTGGAAGGGGTGGGCAATTAGCTAGAGCAGCAGGTGCTGTAGCGAAACTGATTGCAAAAGAAGGTAAATCGGCCACTTTAAGATTACCATCTGGGGAGGTCCGTTTAGTATCCCAAAACTGCTTAGCAACAGTCGGACAAGTGGGTAATGTTGGGGTGAACCAAAAAAGTTTGGGTAGAGCCGGATCTAAGTGTTGGCTAGGTAAACGCCCCGTAGTAAGAGGGGTAGTTATGAACCCTGTGGACCACCCCCATGGGGGCGGTGAAGGGAAAGCCCCCATTGGTAGAAAAAAACCCACAACCCCTTGGGGTTATCCTGCGCTTGGAAGAAGAACTAGGAAAAGGAAAAAATATAGCGATAGTTTTATTCTTCGTCGCCGTAAGTAAATACGTAACTAGGAATATGGAAAATTGCATTTTTTGAATTTGCAATAATGCGATGGGCGAACGACGGGAATTGAACCCGCGCATGGTGGATTCACAATCCACTGCCTTGATCCACTTGGCTACATCCGCCCCTTATCCAGCTAAAGGATTTTTCTCTTTTTTTCATTCATCATTATTCTATTTATTTTGACCTCCATACTTCGATCGAGATATTGGACATAGAATGCCACTCTTGAAAATGGAAAAAAAGGAGTAATCAGCTGTGACACGTTCGCGAAAAAAAAAGAATCCTTTTGTAGCTAATCATTTATGGGATAAAAAAGAGAAAAGGTCAAGATGAAGGAGGAGAAAGAAACAATAGTAACGTGGTCTCGGGCATCTAGCATTCTACCCAAAATGGTTGGCCATACAATCGCGATTCATAATGGAAAGGAACATTTACCTATTTATATAACAGATCGTATACTAGTATTCTCTTAGGACTTGGAAGTGTAGTTGTCTTTCCTTAGCTGCACAGGCAGTAAAAGTAAAGAGCTAGAGGTCGGATCTTACTGCTTGGTTCCGCATTGGATTTAGCCAACTTTTGTTTAGAAAGTGGTGTCACGACCGTGGGGATCAAATGGATGGTTCAGGAAAGTCTAGTGAAGCGGCACGGTCTAATCATATAGATGACCATAGTGGTATGGTTCCATAGAAAACTACTGGAGGCCATTACCGCCACCGAAATGGTTTCCATGCTCCGTTGGATGATTTTCCGATATCGCAGTATCAAGCTAGAACGGTTTCAATTTGTAGGACGGGAAAGAAACCTCATCCTTTGGTGCACACTAACCGATGAAGCTCAACCCTCTCTCGAACTGAGCTATTTAAGCTTTTTATAACACAAAGTTCGAGTAGTTCAGTGAAAAAACGGTCAAGCTTTCTTCCATCCTTCCTAGCTCCTCGAGCTTGCACCCGTCTCGCGCATCACTGCTTACGAAGAAGCATTCGCCAAGATTGAGGATTGGTTAGAGTTCCAACTCACTTGCAAAATATACGACGATAATGAGCTCGTTTCCATAAATAAAGGAATGGAGATGTCCGAAACGCTCTATCAATTTGGGAATTTGACTGAACGATTTGCTGAGCTAAATAGACTAGCTGAAGATAGAAATACGGCTTTCGCAGAGGAAGTAATGAGAGCCATGAATAGGAATCCGAAATTCTTTCTTATTACCCCTTTCAGCACTACCATGCTGAAAACATGTGTTTTATATTGTATCAATGCCAATCCACCACTAGAAACTACCAAAGAATCGAATGAATTCATGAAAAATCTCAAATCCCTCATTGTCAGCTATGAGAAATATACTACGTTATTAAGCAACCAAAAAGCAAATGGTACATGGGATACGTACGCAAATGCTCTATATGGCAATGCAAACTTGCATGACTACTGTATACACCACTAATGGACTTTTGTGGAAGTATTTCGACAATATGAAACATTCAATCAATAAGACCTCCCATAATATGGAATAAGATCAAACATTTGGTTTGTCGTGTAGTGATCTATCATAGATCACGAGGCCACCGAGACCCTAGTAGGTGAGGTGGGATAGAAGAGATTTCTATTCAAATCAAATGTATCAAAACGAAAAGAGATTCTTGATTGCTAAGAGATCGAAATTCCAATAGGAATAGCAAGGGAAAGCTGGAATGAAGCAGATCCGAGTTCCCATATCTTACTCACCGGATGAGCGCTTTGGCAATCCATTCCACTGAAAAACATTATCCATGAAAGCATGAGAGACTGATTGTACTGTATAAGGGTGAGCAAGGGGAATGAAATGAGAATATTTAGTGAACCACCAACAATATGACTTCTTTGCCCCATGATTTGGGAAGACCCTCAAAGAAATCCAGGGAGATGTCAGTCCAAGCAGAAGTAGGTAATGGCAGTGGATCTAGGAGACCAGGGTAGTGGCAATTCTCTTCCCTTTGCTGACTACCTTCACCTTGTGCTATATCTCGAGTGGACATAGCCACCCTAACAACTAACCTATATCTACTTGCTTCGGCCTTTATATATCTGCATTCTCTGCTGTATCCACCTTTACTTGGTATTCAGTGCTCTGTTCTAGAAGTCTGTAACACCAGACCTCGAACTCCATTGGCTCCTTACCTCGAGCCGGGATAAGAAGATAGATTGTACATTTGATTGTTTAAACTCACGTTTAAACTCATTTTAAGCATGTATCAGTGAAGGAGAAGTAGTGATGAAGGTTTCGTAAAAGGAAACTGGAAAGCAAAGCGGGTTACCGGACTTGGGAAACGGAAGAGATCAAAAGCGAGAAGTGACTAGTTGGAAGTTCCTGAAAGCAGGGAAAGCGATAGTTGACTTTTCTTGAGAAGTAGGGACCCAAGAATTACGTATTACAAGTGGACTAGTATTCATAGGGGCCTTTTCTTTCGAGAAGGCTTACCGGATACTATGCTGGCCCCAATGCGAGGTAGTTTCCCTGCTTGTAAGATCCTGATTTTGAGTCAACCATATCACAAGACTTGCTTTAGCAGATCGTTTATGTTAGAATAAAGGAAGAACCTATATCGCATTTGTCCTACCAGTCAATAGTAATAAGGAAGAACCTATATCGCATTTCACTAAGCGACAGAGATAGGGGACCTCTCTTCTCAATCAGCTCCTCCCGCTCTGCCTAACCTGGGTATAGATAGAACGTTGGTCCGTGAGGACAAGTATAGTACGCCCCTAGTTCTAGTTAAGTATGTCTTATTGACCGAAAGTAAGGATAAGCAGAAGAAGCAGGAACTTCTCTTCCAAACCAGTAGCCCTTACTTTCCTACCATCCAATCTGACTGAACTGAATCCGAATCCGGCAAAGGCAAGACCCAAACCACCGGTCGATCAACAGTTCTTCTTTCACTTCCATCTCTTGATACCAGTTTTCTTGCTTTTCTTACCACTGCTGTAGTGAACCGCATCTCTAAGCACCGGGAGTCGTGAACCGCGCACAAGGTCCTTCTTAAACTAGAAATAAGTGAAATAATTGTTCAGGGTCACCTTGGCAATGTTATTACTAGTAGCTGAGATGGTGAGTTAGAAGCTAAAGGCAGTAGAGCTTATTCGTATTGTCAGCTAGAAACTTGTTATCAGATCTATACGGGACACAATCTTGTGGTGAAAGCCGCCATCAACTAACGAAGGAAACACCACATACGCTAGAGCATGCAAAATACATGGAGCCATGGAGATTGCGTCTCACCTTCTCAAGTCGTTGGAGCAGAGCCGTCTTAAACTGCCTGACTCCGCGACCGATAGAATTCTGATCCAGCCGGTGTGCCTTCTCGAATGCGTAAAACCGACCTATGTTCGCAGCAAAAAAAAAATAGAAAAATAAAGCGAGCAAAACGCTAGAAACTTCCATTTACTTTGCAGGATGTAGTAGAAACTAGAAACCAATTACCCGAGTCCCATTCGAGATACGTGAAACTATTCTAGCCAAACCAATTGACCATAACTATCCGATTGCAACATGATTTCAACAAAACGAGGAAAGTATCGGAAATACCACTATCTAGTACATCTAATCTGCTCCCTCAAGTGTTAAACACAAAGGTGCTCCGAAATGAACAAGTAATACGTATGGATGATCGCCGAAAGCAAAATCTAATGCGGACGCTTACGAACATACTCAAAAATGAGCTCCCCAAAGCAAGGAAAAATGGCAAAGCCAGAAAAGTTCTCCAGGAAATCACACTAACTGTTTTTCTGCATAGACTCGTATGATTATGAATCAAAAGCAAAACATCCTCGAAAACCACGAATCGAGGCGTGCATGTGCCCCCCAAAAAAATATAAGAACAAACATTTTTTAACGTGGGAACACAAAACTTTTCCAAGTACACACAGCCTACGCGGCATTGATCCGACGCCAAACAAATTCACCAGGAGCGCTCGCTCTGCCACAAAATCCAAACCCAAACGCATCAAAACAGCATGCGAAATGCACCATACGTATCCCCGCGAAAACGAATGCACGTACAGAGGTAAGCGACTCGGGGGCGCTCGGGCTCGATCTCGGCGGCGACGCGCAGGATGGGCGCGATGCTGCTGAGCGTGGACGGGACGACCTCGTTGTCGAACACCTCCATGGAGAAGGTCGCCATGCCCAGGTGGGAGGGGAGGCAGGTGAAGAAATAGAGGTCCGGCCTTGCGTGCCCGTGGCTATTTATACGTCGATCCAACGGCCAAGATCAGCTGCTTCTCGGGAAAGGGAACCGCGGGGGAGACCGGAGGCGTCGGTGTGGTGGAAATGCTGAGCTCCGCTGCTTGGTGAGGGGTTTCTCTGTCTGGACGGTGGGGCGAGCGTCGTGGCTGGCCGCTGGAACACTTCGCTGCCTTTTTCTCACCTTTAAATTCGCTTACACACTAGGAAATGTTCTGCTGACAGCAGTGCCCCACAACGTTCAGCTTCGAAGAGGGTCTGTTTTTCTGTATAGAAAAGATTACAAGGTTCACACCTTTTGCTTTCTGCCGTTTCTCGGGCCCAGTGTCAGTGAGATGCAAGAATGACGTGTGAGTTAGTGGGGGTGCTTGCTGGTAGGAAATATGAAGGCCCTTTTCACCCGCGACGCGATACCGGAGTTATACGGTGTCCGGCTGGACTTTTGTCCTCTTTCGCTATAAACACTAAAACAATAGAAGCACCCTTCTAGAGATAAGAATAGCAAATGTTTTGAGGCACTGATGGAAGCATGCCAAGGTGAAGTTGACGATCTCTTTAGCCTTTCTCCTTCTCTTCATCTTGCCCTATGTGCTCATGCTGCGAGTGCCGCAGGATGATTTAGTTCTGATCGAGTGCTTGACCCCTTGAGGAGGGCATATTCTTCAGCATCTCTCTTGTCGGATCGTATCCCCGTGACCACGTCGTCAAAGAGACAGTCTTTCTTTGGTTTGGCCCACCGATTTACCGTCGTTGGTGACACTCTTCTGAGCCCCTAGATTCGCCGAAGTATGAGATCCTGAATGCATCCTCTTTCTTTCCACTTCATCTTGGGAATCTGGAATGGTTGTTTATGGCTGGGTGTGACAGATCAGACTGAGTTTAGAATCAGACCTTCTATCTATCTATCTAGCTGTATTGCCACTCCAACGGTTCTTTTTTTTTTATTATGCCCCGTATCTCTCTGAGCCTATTTGATCTATTTGCTATATCCAAGTTCGAGTGTGAAGTTCGCTCCGGTTGAAGTGTAGGGCTTCCTAATTCCTGCTTCGTCCTCCTATGAATGCACTAGTATAGAAGGTTGGCCCGTCACCGTATACCATCGTAAGATGAACTGGAAATTAGTAGTTTCCACCAGTTACACAAAATAGGCAAGTTGAGGTTTGTTCAGCGTGTGTTGTGTTGCCTCCAACTATAACGAGGCCCTTTGACTTGAGGTACGATCTTACCTCTTAACGCGCTTTCCTGCTAGAAGAAGTGAGGGTGATGTCCAATGACCTGTTGAAGAAGCTTGCTGTGTAGATAGGTATCCGTTTCGTGAACCTAATGTAGAACCTGTAAACTAAAGACTTGAGTCCCGGAACCGCAGCCATTCAAAAAGCTATCAATCTGATTCGAAATACCAAGGTTCGAAGACCTCTGGGGCATATCAAAGTACTTTCACTTGCCCCACAACAAGAATTTCTAGGGTATGTGAGTGGTGTCGGACGCTATAGGGGTTTGTGTATTCACATCAGGAGAAGAAATTTATAATCATTGCTGCTGGGATAAGACAAAACCTTCTTCCTTGATCCATGGCGTCACCGCTGCTATATTCATAGAGTAATTCTATTGGCTGGCTATGATTCCTGCAAATAAGTCTTGGGGTCATTCCGGGCTGATGCTTCCTAATTCTGCCTAGCTTTTGCTCCATTCATCACTATGGGGCACCACATATATAAGCATTGGGAGATCGATCTAATTGCAAAAGAAATGGGAAGCAAAGTGTTGGTTATCTAGCAAGTATAGAGATGATGCAGTATCTTCATTGGCGAGACAAGCAAAGAAGTAGATTCAAAAAAGCAAAGTCAAGCAAGCAGCAACATTGGTGACTTTATTGAGTCTTGTCCTAGTTGATCTGGAAATGCTCGAAGAAGCCTTTGACTCATCCAATGCTTAATTGGTTGTCCTAATTTCTTTCTTGGAAACATGTACGAAATGAAAGACTTATGTGAATAAGATCCAATTCTATGAGAACATTCACAATTGATCGATAGCTCACAAGCTACCTGCTTATAGGCGGGGCATCAGTTGTAACAAACAGGGGAGTGTATTTCCCACTCCCCTGTTGGTTAAAGCAGACTCGTATGCTTCGTAGTAAAAACCTTCCTTTACCGCAGGCAAGCTCTCCTCTGTCTCTGTATGCTTGGGTGAATGCCATAAGCGGATTTATGCTTTTTTTTATGGAAAACAGTTTGAAAGGGTCGACATAGCCTATCTTTGACCAGCTACCTCATATGAGATTGAAATAGAGAATAGAATGGAGTAGGAACACGAATAACTTATATGTAATCTAATATTCTTTTATTTTAATACTAGGAATCGCACCTGAATTCCATCAATCATTCGGTTAGAAGTCCTCTATTTCATCCTTGATGTTTCAATCGAAGGAGATACTCTATTTCACAATCTATCCATCTGGATTCCTCTTTTTAAAGACAGTATTTCCTGGATCCTGAAAAAACAAGAAAGAACAGAATGAGAACTAAGAGTTCTTTCAGTCGAGCAGTTGAGGGAACGAGTAAGATACGTTTGTCAGTCTACTATTCTTTCGGGAAGGAATTGAGCCTCAATCATCATACGCAAAGAAAGAAATCCTTCGATAGCGAGAACATTCAGAGTTAGTAGTTGAGTAAGTATAGATTCACTCCGATTACCAAACGGGCGACTTTACAACTTAGGGAGCAGCAGGCCTTGTGTTTGTGGTGAAGGTACTGGAATCTTTTCAATATGAAAATAGGTGGTATCCAAAAGGACAAAAACTGCAACTAGGGATCCGGTGGACTACTGTCATGAGTCACAAGGCATTGGTAGACTGACTCACTCAGATGTTTGGCTATTTAACCTAAGAAGTATGTCTGGATGGATGACTTCACAGTCTAAGATGGTAATATCGATTGTTCATCTAATTCACCAACGTGACCAACCACAATGAATGTCTTTAACCGCCTTCTCAAACTTGGATTGCTGCCTTTTCTATCTCTGTATAAAGTCAGTTAGTCCCAGTGTTGGGCAGAGCCCATTGTCAAAAGATCGTTTTGCTAGGATGCTTGCTTGAATCTAGCTACTTAAAAAAAAGGCTTTTTGCACTCTATACGGTATGGCTACAAACCAAATTAAGAAGTCAGAAGCAGTTCATCGCCTGTGGAAGCTTGCTGATAGTAAGGAAGCCATAATCTTTCTATCGGATTGCCTATTTGTCTATATGTCTGGTGAAGAAAGAATGTAAGATACTCTCAATAGGGCAAGCACCCAATACCTCGTAGAGTCCAAAGCTCCAGCTCAAAGAGTTCAGGAAGACCAACCATCCACACTTGATTAGCTACTGTGCACTTCACCAGAACATGGTCTATGTCCTCCACTACCCCTTCACAAACATAAAAAAAACACTGAGACAATGGGAGCAAATTCCTTGAGACAAGAAGTTCGTTCTCTGCACGGAAGTCTATTCCAATAAGCTTTCCACCAAAAAAACGGAATGCAGGGAATGAATGACCTTAAGCTTCCATACGCAAGAGAAATTCAGACCACCTTCCTCATTAAATGGCTGGCAGACCTCCCTGTATACTTCCTTCATCCTAATCGTCAGAGTGAACAGAAGACCCCCATGTCAAAGTATCAGAACAGATGCTTCTAGGAATTGGTACAGCTGAAATTTATCGCACCACCTCATCAGGGAGAAAAAAAGCTAATAAACTAAGATGCCAATCCCTATTAGGAATGAGATAGTGGGAGAGAGACAAACCTTCCAACAGCTCTGACATGTTCATAGGAATAGGCCTTCTATTCAATGCAGTCCCACCGAGCCAAGGGTCTTATAACAATCGCACCGAATTACCATCTCCAATCTGCCACTGGAAGTTCTCTTTAATAGAATGACTGGCTTTACATATCTCCTTATTAATAGGAAATGAATGGGCAGCAACATAGAACCCATCCCAAGAACCCTAAAACCTGTATTTACCCCGGAGAACACGGCTCCACAACGTATTTGGTAGCGGATCCACTTTTCCTTATCTGTTAACGAGACTATACCTTTCCTCTGCCTATGAGCTAGCTAAAGATCCATCGTTATCCTTTCCAGCAATGGAGGCGGAATCAATGGTCATGTCAGGTTTCAGATTCAAAGAGAGATGTCAAGCAAGCGCCGAATCTGAGTACTCAACTTGCCCGACCCGCCTCTTCCACTAGACCTCGTCTTTCAAAGAGCAGCCTCCTAGATTAGAGAAGATAATCTTATCCAAATAGAATATCCAGGAATTAATGGATTTACCAGAAAGCGTATTGAATCGATTTATTAAGAACCACGATGATGGTTGTTGTGCAGTCGATATTCTAGAGGAAGGCGATACGTGGATGGATGTTTACGAAACAACTCATCCTGTAAACTCTCTTCTTTTGTATGCTGTTGCTAATATTCTGATATCGAAGTATGTAACACACTCCGAGGCGAGCAAAAAGAACTCTCATCCTCAATTCATTCCTCTGGGTACAGTGAAGAAATAACTCCAGGACCCATTGTATTGTTTTCAGCGAACCATTTTCCAGTACAAGAAAACAACCACTCACGACTTAGCCTCCTGAAGAGGAAAGTCAGATTTCGAGGTCATAGAACTCAAGCTGCATGTACAAATAGATAGAGTAGAGAGATGCCAGGATCCATTTTATGGTATGGCAAAGTTGGGCGATAGTTTGCCCTTAAGGTGGAAGTGGCGGGACGTGCGTGGATCCCGAATTCCATTATCAGGGCAATCTTCGAATAGCTCACCGAACGAGTACAATAGTGTGTGCACACAACCATTCTTGGAAGAACGGTATCCACTGATTATCTTGTTATTGAATGTGTAGGAACAGGACAAATCACACTTGGAAGATCCCTGCTGAAACTATTGGGAGCAATCATAGATGTGGGAGAAGGCACCCTAAAATTCACCTCTACACCGGGAGGCAGACATGTATTCCCTAAACCAAAGAGTAAGAAAAAGAGTAAGAAGGGTAGGCGTAAAGCCCGAGGTAATAATGTTGATGCTTCATCTCTTGATGTTACTTGATTCACACTTTCTGCGCCTAGCTGAAAGGCGTTAAAGAAAAGCGCTTATGGGAGACAACCCATTATTTTACTTCTGCACTTTGTTTTATATTTGAGTCTTGGAAGTTGTTACTACTTTAGCAACATATCCTTATCTTTATTTTATTGCATTGTTGTGCCAAGTAAAGTCTTTGATAGTAAAGTCAATACTAGATTTGGATTACTGCGCATAAACAGATTTCTTGCTGTCACGAATTTGGGTATGGTTCTCTGTAGGTAACTCAGAAAAATCTGCCAATTTACGTGAGTGATCCTCAGATATGTACGCAACTTTCATTCAATTTGGGAATTTTCATCTGAGCAAGTCTGGTGCCTCTAAAAAATTCGTCTTTACGGACTGTTCTGTTTTGACAGATTCTGCCTTTTATTTTGCATTGCCTGTTTTGCAATGTTTGATGGATTTATTTGTTCCATTAACTTTGAGTAGCTTTGTGCAATGTCCAGAAGTGTTAAGATTGATTATGTCACCTCTGAATATATGAATTATGCACTGACCCTCTAATGAGTTTGTTTTGAGTTTGGTGTGGAGGAAGTTTTCAAGGGTCAAGAGAGGAGGATGATACAATATGATTAAGAAGAGTGAAAAGTCAAAGCTTGGGGATGCCCCCGTGGTTCATCCCTGCATATTTTAAGAAGTCAAGCGTCTAAGCTTGGGGATGCCCAAGGCATCCCTTCTTCATTGACAACTTATCAGGTCACCTCTAGTGAAACTATATTTTTATTCCGTCACATCTTATGTGCTTTACTTGGAGCGTCTGTTTGTTTTTGTTTTTGTTTTTGTTTGAATAAAATCGGATCCTAGCATTCTTTGTGTGGGAGAGAGACACGCTCCGCTGTTTCGTATGAACACATGTGTTCTTAGCTTTATCTTTAATGTTCATTGCGAAAGTTGGACTATTTCATTCATTGCTATATGGTTGGAAACGGAAAATGCCGCATGTGGTAAATGGTATAATGTCTTGAATAATGTGATACTTGGCAATTGTTGTGCTCATATAGATCATGTTTAAGCTCTTGCATCATGTACCTTGTACCCATTAATGACGAATTACATAGAGCTTGTTAAAATTTGGTTTGCATGATTGGTCTCTAGAGTCTAGATATTTTCTCGGTTAAGGTGTTTGAACAACAAGGAGACAATGTAAAGTCTTATAATAGTTACAATATGTTCATATGTGAGCTTTGCTGCACCTTTTATACTTGAGTTTGCTTCAAACAACCTTGCTAGCCTAGCCTTGTATTGAGAGGAATTCTTCTCGTGCATCCAAATCCTTGAGCCAAAAACTATGCCATTTGTGTCCACCATACCTACCTACCACATGGTATTTCTCTACCATTCCAAAGTACATTACTTGAGTGCTACCTTTAAACTTCTATTCTTTGCCTTTACAATATATAGCTCATGGGAAAATAGCTTTAAAAACTATTGTGGTGAAGAATATGTACTTATGTGTCTTTTTTTTTCTTAATAAGTTGCTTGTTGAGCGGTAACCATGTTTCTGGGGACGCCATCAACTCTTTTACCCTTTGTTGAATATCATGTGAGTTGCTATGCATGTTCGTCTTGTCTGAAATAAGGGAGATTTTCATGATCAAATGGTTTGAGTATGCATATTGTTAGAGAAGAACATTGGGCCGCTAACTAAAGCCATGAATCATGGTGGAAGTTTCAGTTTGGACACAAATCCTCAATCTCTTATGAGAATATTATCCGTTGTTAAATGCTTATGCATTAAAGAGGAGTCCATTATCTCGTTGTCTATGTTGTCCCGGTATGGATGTCTAAGTTGAGAATAATCAAAAGCGAGAAATCCAATGCGAACTTTCTCCTTAGACCTTTGTACGGGCGGCATAGAGGTACCCCTTTGTGACACTTGGTTGAAACATATGTTATGCAATGATAATCCGTGTTAATCCAAGCTAATTAGGACAAGGTGCGAGCACTATTAGTATACTATGCATGAGGCTTGTAACTTATAAGATATCTTATACATAACACATATGCTTTATTACTACCGTTGACAAAATTGTTTCTTGTTTTCAAAATGAAAAGCTCTAGCACAAATATAGTAATCCATGCTTCCCTCTGCGAAGGGCCATTCTTCTACTTTATTGTTGAGTCAGTTTACCTATTCTTTATATCTAAGAAGCAAACACTTGTGTAAACTGTGTGCATTGATTCTTACATGTTTACCTATTGCACTTGTTATATTACTTTGTGTTGACAATTATCCATGAGATAAACATGTTAAAGTTGAAAGCAACCGCTGAAACTTATATATTCCTTTGTGTTGTTTCAAAGCTTTCTACTAAGAATTTATTGCTTTATGAGTAACTCTTATGCAAGTCTTATTGATGCTTGTCTTGAAAGTATTATTCATGAAAAGTCTTTGCTATATGATTCATTTGTTTACTCATTATCTTCATCATTGCTTCGAATCGCTGCATTCATCTCATATGCTTACAATAGTATGATCAAGATTATGATAGCATGTCACTTCAGAAATTATCTTTGTTATCATTTACCTACTCGAGGGCGAGTAGGAACTAAGCTTGGGGATGCTTGATACGTCCCAAACGTATCTATAATTTCTTATGTTCCATGCTACTTTTATGATGATACTCACATGTTTTATACACATATTATGTCATTATTATGCATTTTCCGGCACTAACCTATTGACGAGATGCCGAAGAGCCGCTTGCTCGTTTTCTGCTGTTTTTGGTTTCAGAAATCCTACAAAGGAAATATTCTCGGAATTGGACGAAATCAACGCCCGGGGCTTATTTTTCCACGAAGCTTCCGGAAGACCGAGGGAGAAACGAAGTGGGGCCACGGGGCGCCGCCACACTAGGGCGGCGCGGCCTAAGGGGGGCCCGCGCGGCCCTAGCGTGTGGGGCCCCCGTGACTCCTCCGACTCCGCCCTTCCGCCTACTTAAAGCCTTCGTCGCGAAACCCCCAGTACCGAGAGCCACGATACGGAAAACCTTCCAGAGACGCCGCCGCCGCCAATCCCATCTCGGGTGATTCAGGAGATCGCCTCCGGCACCCTGCCGGAGAGGGGAATCATCTCCCGGAGGGCTCTTCATCGCCATGATCGCCTCCGGATCGATGTGTGAGTAGTCCACCCCTGGACTATGGGTCCATAGCAGTAGCTAGATGGTTGTCTTCTCCTCATTGTGCTATTATGTTAGATCTTGTGAGCTGCCTATCATGATCAAGATCATCTATTTGTAATACTACATGTTGTGTTTGTTGGGATCCGATGAATATTGAATACTATGTCAAGTTGATTATCAATCTATCATATATGTTATTTATGTTCTTGCATGCTCTCCGTTGCTAGTAGAGGCTCTGGCCAAGTTGATACTTGTAACTCCAAGAGGGAGTATTTATGCTCGATAGTGGGTTCATGCCTCCATTAAATCTGGGACGAGTGACGGAAAGTTCTAAGGTTGTGGATGTGCTCGTTGCCACTAGGGATAAAACATCGATGCTTTGTCTAAGGATATTTGTGTTGATTACATTACGCACCATACTTAATGCAATTGTCTCGTTGCTTGCAACTTAATACCGGAAGGGGTTCGGATGATAACCTGAAAGTGGACTTTTTAGGCATAGATGCATGTTGGATAGCGGTCTATGTACTTTGTCGTAATGCCCTGATTAAATCTCATAGTACTCATCATGATATATGTATGTGCATTGTTATGCCTTCTTTATTTGTCAATTGCCCAACTGTAATTTGTTCACCCAACATCTGTTTACCTTATGGGAGAGACACCGCTAGTGAACTGTGGACCCCGGTCCTATTCTTTACATCTGAAATACAATCTACTGCAATTGTTCTTTATCGTTCTTCGCAAACAATCATCATCATCCACACTATACATCTAATCCTTTGTTTACAGCAAGCCGGTGAGATTGACAACCTCACTGTTACGTTGGGGCAAAGTACTTTGGTTGTGTTGTGCAGGTACCACGTTGGCGCCGGAATCCCTGGTGTTGCGCCGCACTACACTCCGCCGCCATCAACCTTCAACGTGCTTCTTGGCTCCTACTGGTTCGATAAACCTTGGTTTCTTTCTGAGGGAAAACTTGCTACTGTACGCATCACACCTTCCTCTTGGGGTTCCCAACGGACGTGTGTTAACTGCACGCATCAGTTTGCTTAGTGCCAGGAGGCTTGCAAGAAGGGTGTCAAGCGGGCATTTGGTGTGCTCCATGCTCGATTGCTATTGTCTGGTACCCCGCTCTTACCTGGTCGAAAGTGCCGCTGATGGATGTGAAAACTGTTTGCGTGATCATGCACAACATGATCATTGAGAGTGGGAGCATCCACTGCATGCCAATGAACCATGGTACCGACAGGTTCCTATTGCGGATGTTGATCACCAGGTGTCGGATGCATTTCCCGCTTTCCTAGCCATTCGTCAGGAAACCCGAGACTTGTCTACTCATCACCAACTATAAGACGATATGGTGGATCATTTGTGGACTCATCACCAACTTAAAACTATTTATGAGCTTGATTTGTTGAACTTTTTCATGTAAAACTATGAATTTTATTTTGCCATTTCCAGCCATTTGGGAGGCCGTTTGAGGGGGGGGGGGGTAATGGATGGGAAAACCGTCCCCATACAAAATTCCACATGGATCCCCCATACGGCCAACAAAACGGCTCTGCCAGACGCTGAATGGGGAGGGAACGGGTGGAGATGCTCTTAGATGTTTTCCCCCCATAACCACCAGCTACGAGAGCCCATTTAATATTATGGCTACGCTGTTAAGAGCGAATGAATACCATAGTACTGCATTGTTACTAGGTTAACATGCTACTCCCTCTATGGCTCCGTATAATTGACGTGGACGATACAAACAAAATTACAAGGACAACATATAAGCTGCCACAATTACAATGTTACCGACAAGTAAAAATTCGTATAAAAGGATAGAAGCGATGTGATGCAACCCCCTCTAGGTTGACATCTAGTTCCTCTGAGCTAGTCATTCTTGACAACCTTGAGCCACTACTTCATCGATTGCAAGCACTGCTGAATGTCATAAAGTATCACCACACTACGTTGAATATGTTGTATTAGGTTTTCCATTTCTGACTCAACCCTCTATTCTGTGTTAATCTGATGCCTTTTTTGTTTGACGTCCATTACAACAGAACCATCAATGCCATACAAATCAACTTCCATAAATCATTTTCTTATCACAAAGTTGCACCAAAATCAGAAATAATATACTTTTGATGAAGATCCATAGTGGAATGTGGGTTCTACCGCTTAGACGACGCATGGTGAGTTTCTTTATACTAAACTTGTTTACATTCATACAACTAGTTTTAATAGGAGATCTTAACTAGTATTTTCACTAGTAGAATGTTAACATACACTCTTAACAAGTTATCTCAACTATATGGAACCCCATTAACCACATACCTTTATTTTGTTATAGTGAAAAACAATGTTAAGTATTAGACAATTCATACATCAAATATGAAAAATATAGAAATTTTGCCACTTTCCATTTTTTAGTTGCGGATACTTCAGTGACCTTAATTCCGTCTAAAATAAACCAAATAAATAAAACAATACAAAATTAAATCCTTCAACACAAATTTGTGGCGCTTAGATGTATTATACTGTATATGTGTAATATTTACAACCATGAATATCCTGATACATACTTCCAAAATAAAGAAAATCTAATAACAATCTAAATGGTGGTTGGCTGATTCAGGTTATCTCTATAAAAATATTCGAAGTCTATGAGGTGACGACAATGAGAAATCTATAAAGTTGAACATATAGATCTTTGAATGAAAATGTGTCTCCAACTCAACCCAATATTGTCCATTGCTACTCAATTGGGTCGTCGCTTGCTTCAGAGTCTAATAGCCTAAATAAAAAACCCCACACATACAACATTTGTAAGCTTTGTAGATGTAGAAATTCATTAACAACCAACTACTTCGTGTGTTAAAAAACAGCGAATGTGTGGATCTATAATAGTAAATAGCACTTTCATCACGGATCCAAATATTTGGTTTTGTTTTGTAGCCCACAATGTTTTTAAAATTTAAACTTAATGCTTACATCATGAGGATTCATACGTGGCCTTGAAAAAAAGAACTTTTTCAACACTAGTGCCTTCTATTCTTTTTTGCATATACTCACTCTGGTCCAAATTAGCTGAAGTTTCTATGGTTGTGATAAGTCAACCTACTTCAGATTTACCAAGTTTATTAAAAAATTACATCTAAAACACCAATTTAGTTTCATTCAGTTCACCGTAAAATAAAATTTAATGCTTATATAAATTTGATGTTGCATATATCAGCGTGTTTTTTTACTCCGCCTATGTTGTCTCAACATAGCCGGTCCAAAGCCCGGGTAAAGGAGGAGGGTTGTGATATGCTTGGCGAGCCAACGTAAAAAACCCAGCCACTTTTGTAGAGATGAAACCCAAAAGATTTTCGTTTGGGCGTAACCCTCTTAGCGACGCGCCATATGGGAACCCGGGTGTGGTGTCAAATGGGCAAGGGCTGGGTTGTCACCCCCTAGGTGGCGTGCCGTATCTTGATCTGGATACGGTGGCAAGTGAGCAAGGATCGGGTGGTCGCATCCTTAGTGGCGCGCTACATCGGCGCTCGGGTGTAGTGGAAAATGAGCAATAGTCTTCGCATTTGACTCGACGTAAGGAAGCTAGCCGAGCCTAGAAGGTTTCACTTAGGTAGCTGGGATGTAGGGTCCCTGACAGGTAAGCTTCGGGAGCTAGTTGACACATCGGTGAGGAGAGGTGTTAATATCCTTTACGTCCAGGAGACCAAGTGGAGGGGACAGAAGGCGAAGGAAGTAGAGGATACCGGCTTCAAGCTGTGGTATACGGGAATGGCTCCAAACACAAATGGAGTAGGCATCTTGATCAACAAGAGCCTCAAATCTGGAGTGGTAGACGTCAAGAGATGTGGGGACCGGATTATCCTGGTCAAGCTGGTAGTTGGGGACTTAGTTCTCAATGTTATTAGCGCTTATACCCCGCAAATAGGCCACAATGAGAACACCAAGAGGGAGTTTCAGGAAGGCCTAGAAGAATTGGTTAGGGGTGTACCCAGTGGCGAAAAGCTCTTTATAGGAGGAGACCTTAATGGCCACGTGGGTACCCATCTAACATAGGTTTTGAAGGGGTGCATGGGGACTTTGGCTATGGCATCAGGAATCAAGAAGGGGAAGATGCCCTAAGCTTTTCTTTAGCGTACGACATGATCGTAGCTAACACCCTCTTTAAAAAGAGAGAATCACACCTAGTGACTTTTAGTAGTGGCCACCACCGTAGCCGGATTGACTTCATCCTCTCAAGGAGACAAGACAGGAGTGCGTGCCTAGATTGTAAGGTGATACCTGGAGAGAGTGTTGTCCATCAGCATAAGCTTGTGGTGTTTGACTTCCGCTTTCGACTCCGTGTCCAGCGGGATAAGCGTGCGAAAGTCGCTAGAACGAAGTGGTGGAAGCTCAAGGGGGAGGTAGCTCAGACGTTCAAGGAGAGGGTCATTAAGGAGAGCCCTTGGGAGAAAGGAGGTGATGCGGACAATATGTGGATGACGATGACGACTTGTATTCGTAAGGTGGCCTCAGAGGAGTTTGGAGTATCCAGGGAAACTAGAAGCGAGGTTAGGGATACCTGGTAGTGAAACACTGATGTCCAGAAGGCTATTAAGGAGAAGAAAGATTGTTTCTGACGCCTGTACCTGGATAGGAGTGCATACCACATGGAGAAGTACAAGATGGCAAACAAGGCCGCATGGAGAAGTACCTGGATAGCGAGCTATGAGTGGCGCAAGAGGTCAGGCATATGAGGACCTCTACCAGCGGTTAGGGACGAAGGAAGGCGAAAAGGACATCTATAGGATGGCCAAGATCCAAGAGAGAAAGACGAGGGATGTTGACCAAGTCAAATGCATCAAGGACGGAGCAGACCAACTCCTGATGAAGGACAAGGAGATTAAGAATAGATGGCGGGAGTACTTTGACAGGTTGCTCAATGGGGAGACTGAGAGCTCTACCATTGAACTGTACAACTCCTTCGATGATACCAGTAGGCATTTTGTGCGGCGAATCCAGGAGTTTGAGGTCAAGGAGGCGTTGAGAAGGAAGAAGGGAGGCAAGGCAATGGGCCCTAATTGTATCCCCATTGAGGTGCGAAGAGGCCTCAGAGACATAGCGATAGTATGGCTAACTAAGCTCTTCAACTCCATTTTTCGGGCAAACAAGATGCCAGAAGAATGGAGACGCAGTATATTAGTACCAATCTTCAAGAACAAACGGGATGTCTAGAGTTGTACTAACTACCGTGGAATTAAGATTATGAGTCATGCAATGAAGCTATGGGAGAGAGTCATTGAGCACCGTTTAAGCCGAATGACAAGCGTGACCAAAAATCAGTTTTGTTTCATGCCCGGGAGGTCGACCATGGAAGCCATCTTCTCGGTACGACAACACATGGAGAGATACAAGGAGTAAAAGAAGGACCGGCATATGGTGTTCATTGACTTGGAGAAGGTCTACGATAAGATACCGCGTCACATCATGTGGTGGGCCTTGGAGAAACACAAAGTCCCATCAAAGTACATTACCCTCATCAAGGACATGTACGGTAATGTTGTGACAAGTGTTCGAACAAGAGATGGCGATACTGATGACTTCCCGATTAAAATAGGACTACACCAGGGGTCAGCTTTGAGCCCTTATCTATTTGATTTTGTGATGGATGAGGTCACAAGGGATATACAAGGAGATATCCCATGGTGTATGCTCTTTGCAGATGATATGGTCATAATCGATGATAGTCGAACGGAGGTCAATAGAAAGTTAAAACTATGGAGACAAAACTTGGAATCGAAAGGTTTTAGACTTAGTAGAACTAAAACTGAGTACATGATGTGCGGTTTTAGTACTATTAAGCACGAGGAGGAGGTTAGCCTGGATGAGCAGGTGGTGCCTTAGAAGGACACCTTTCGATACTTAGGGTCAATCCTGCACAAGGATGGGGATATTGATGAAGATGTGAACCACCGGATCAAAGCTGGATGGATGAAGTGGTGCCAAGTTTCTGGCATTCTTTATGATAAGAGAGTGTCACAAAAGCTAAAAGACAAGTTCTAAAGGACGGCGACTCGACACGCAATGTTGTATGGCGCTGAGTGTTGGCCGACTAAAAGACGACAGGTTCAACAGTTAGGTGCGGCGGAGATGCGCATGTTGAGATGAATGTGTGGCCACACGAGGAAGGACCGAGTCCGGAATGATGATATACGGATAGAGTTGGGGTAGCACCGATTGCAGAGAAGGTTGTCCAACATCGTTTAAGATGGTTTGGGCATATTCAGCGCAGGTCACCAGTGCATAGTGGACGGCTAAAGCGTGCTGATAATGTTAAGAGAGGACGGGGCCAAACTTAAGCTGCTACTGTTGTTGTTGCTGCTGCTGCTACTGTTCCTGCTGCTGTTGTATATATTAACGTGTTTTTTTATATAAAGTTAGTCAAACTTAGAGAAATTTGACCAAGGAAAATAACTTGTTGAAATAGAGCCGAGTTCTATTAGAGTTATTCGATTGTGCAGTTTATCTATCACAAACAGCTCACAAAAACCATCTTGAGTAAGCACAATACATATGCATGTCAGGTCTACCATGAAAGTAGTCTTCGCATTTTCAATTTACTCGAAAGACGTCGATCAGCAGCAGTAGTGCGTCTGGACAGAAGAGACGCGGAAAGTACTGCATAGCTAGAACACGACCGTGTGGGCAATGTTGGCGGACATGGCCGCCTGTGCTTTCTCCGCGAGCTGCTTCTTGGCATCCGTCCTCCCCGCCCTGACCACGGCCAGCCTCTTAGGCGGCGTCCCATCCTCCTTCCTGACCTGCGCGTCGTACTCCACCAGTCCACCGCGAGGTCCGGCATCACTATCACCACCGCCGCGTCCTTCTCGATCGTCATCGAACCTTGGCAGCACAAGGCCGTCGGACCAACGCTTGTGGCTGAGGCACGCGAGCATGCGCTCCTCTCCCTCGCCTATCCGATGCCCGATGACGAGCGGGTAGTAGAGCATCCAGAGCTTCTTCACGAGCGCCCCGGCCGACGACCGCACCACGCCGCTGACGTTGGAGGTGGTCTGCACGCCTGGGCTCTCCCAGCATACTCGTCGAGGCCGGGTCGGCGAAGCGGAAGGCGTCCATGACCACCGGTTGAAAACAGGATCAGCTGAGCATCAATGACACTGAAACTAAATGCAACCAGGAGCCTTATACGCCATAGATTAAACAAGTACTAAAATGGTCTGAGATCATCATGTACATAAACAGTGTGAGCCAATGGTAATTACTAGGCTGGAATATAACATAACATTAGTAGGCAGCCTGACTTACTTCAAATTGAGGAGATCTCCAATATTTAATAAGGTCCTTCCAATCAGCTTCACAAATATGCTAAACATGGGCGTACCCAATATGGCATGTAGATCATGCCTTCTTCTGCAATGAACTCTAGGACACCACAGTGTGAAGTACGTTCTGCTGCTGTATTACGGACTTCAAATAGCATAGGGTATTCAATATGCAGAGATGCTGCAGAGAACAGAACATGTTTGAGAATTTACTGTGAGAACACGCCCAAATTAATCATAGAAACTAAGTGAACAATCAAGCATATGCATGTTTCTTAGTCTCGTTGCTAACTTACCAAGACGATCAAGTGCTGAAGGTGGCATGATAACTGAAACAGAGAAGGTAATAATCACTTTAACTGCCAAAAGTAATTTAAAGACACAAGGAACACAGTGTGAACAGAAAGCATACTTTTGTCACCAGATTCAAGCTGTGGCTGCAAGAAAGGTACAAGAGATATCTCAGATAAATATCTAGGAATAGGAAATAAATTCTTTATATTAAGATAAGAAGTAATAACTCTTGTAATTTGAAAGAATTCGTGGTTGATGCTATTCAAGAAAATCACAACATCGCATGCTGCAGTAGTGAGGAAAAGATGGATAGAAACATGCCAACATGAAGCATGCATTTAGCCACTGAGAAATCTTTTTTCTTCTCTTTTTTTTGCTGTCTGGATCTAAAAAACAATGTTAACCAGGCATAAAAGGATCATGATAATAAAATTCAAGTTACAGGAAGATCAAAGAACGTGCAGACATAAGAAATTTCTAGCCATTCCTTAGGTGAACATAAACAATTCCACTAGGACGTAAATGAGAAATCAGATTATAGTACTTCATGGAACTGGGTCATGCATGAAGTTTACTACATTATTACAGAGGAAAGTCTTGTTTGTATTGGCACTAACTTAGGTTCGGAAAATAAGCGTGAAAATTGTTATACCCAAACTGCCTACTCAAAAGTAGCTTTCAACATTGTTGGACACCGAAAATTGAAAAGCATTTTTCACAAACACCCCAACCCAATCAAGTAAAACAAACGCATAAGAACTAATAATACAATATCTAAAAAAATGTCAAACGAGCACATCAACAGATATTCACAGCACTTAGCATGACCGCTTGTGAAAAAACTAACCAAACAATGTTCAGAAGACATAATTGTCTTAAGTGTACTGAGATAGCAAATCAGTACTCGCAGAATATGATAGCAAAGCAGTACTCGCAGAATATGGAGACACTAACATCGCAATGCTTGAACACACTTCAAACAATGAACTATGCGCAGCAGTGCACGAACACACTTCAGTAAAGAAGCAAACAATGAACTATGCGCAGCAGTGCACGAACACACTTCAGTAAAGCAGCGCCACACATATAATTAAAAGGCAATGCATCAAGGCAGCCAATCATCTAGGGAGCAAAAAACATAAAAAGCGGTTACCTTTGTTTGTGAAGCCAAATGATGCTCTGCTAAGATTTTCGGCTCAATGGTGAAAGCTGGTCAACAAAATGTATTGAAGCAATGAACTTTGTTTGTGAAACCTGATGAAGATTAAGAAGATTTTAGGCTCAATGGGTAAGAGCTCGAGAACAAAAGGAAAAGGGTAAACTGCCATGTTGCTTTGGAGGACTCAATTTGAAAAGGGGGCTCCTGCTATCTTCAGAAGTTGGTACTGTGAAAGCAAACATGAGCAGTATACATGATATTCACGATGGGAAATTAGTAGCAAGAGTGCACAGATCAGACATAATCTTTGCAGATAAAGAGAGGATAAAAGGTAGCTTCAGACAAATTAATATTACGGAATTAGCTAACCCCAAATTATATTATGAGAATAATACATGATCCACAGTTGGTACTGTGAAAGCAAACATGAGCAGTATACAACAGTAAACGCCTCAATCCCAAATTCACCAATCCGATAAACTGAGCTACTTGTAAGAACATCATCGCCGACTCAACGTCATCGACCAACAACAATATAGAAGAGAGAGGTAGGAGCAGATAGTTCGCTCACCAGGAGCAAATCATGGTAGCCCCGCCAGAGCAACTGGAACCTGTCCCTGCCCCTAGCGCCCTCCTCTTAGCGGGAAGCGGCGCCACCATTAGGGGCATCTTCGTCTTGCTCTTCTTCCTGTGCAGCCACACCTCCCCGTCGTCGTCCATGGCGCAGGCGAGGCCGAGAACCCAGCAAGGCCAGTTGGATGCAGATGCAAAATCTGATGCCCAGAACGCTCGCGACCCGGCCAGCCCGCCGGAGCAGAGCGTCCTCGCTGCCGTCCCTCGGCGATTGTTCCGATTCATCGGCTGGCTTGCACTGCGGGAGGAGGAGGAGGCCGGAGCTCTCCAACGAACGGTGGTTGCGGCCGTCGATCCGGTGTAGACGTGGCCCGCGTCTCCTCCTCCTCTGGCGCCTAGCGTTGGGTCACCCGCGAGCATGCCCAGTCTGAGCGCCTCCTCCGGCTCTTAGGCGACACCGGGTTCGACGAGGAGGGCCGGCGAAGATTGGCCTCGCATCCGGAGTGGGGATGAACGGGAGGGGCGGCCTGACGCGTCGAGAGAGGGAGCCGAGGACCTGGCGGATGGGGAATTGGGGATCGGCGGTGAGATAGGGAGGGGCGCACAGGATCGGCGGATGGGGATCGGACTGAGTTGAGTGACAAAGTGAGTGAGTAGAGTGTGAGTTGTCCGGTTTTTTCCCTTTTTTCAGTAGACGTGTCCAATTAGGGGATATTTTGCTTTCGGCTGTGGGGCGTGTCACCAGTGATTAAGAAAAAATAGTGTAATGATCATTTGATGATTTTGAAAAGTACTCTTTTTTATAATTGTATTTATTGAATATATTGAAATTTTGAAATCATGCAGATCATCATGTGGTTTCTGGATGTTAAATTTCATGGAGTAGTTTAGGGAAAATATTTTGTGTGACACTTTTGAGCAGCTATATTTCACACCGTATCATGATATAGTTATTAAACATTTATCATTATTTGAAATTAACTATGATCACTTCTTAATAGGGAATGAAGCTATAAACAATATCTATTGATCCCATAAATAAGTGGACCATGTTGAGAGTCATAAAAAAAGATTATGTTATTTAGTTGTAGCTTTTAAGTATTTTAAACTATAATTACAAAAGTTTGCGTAAAAAAGATTGAATCCAAGATATGTTCATATCTCATAATTATGGACCATGAGAGCTATTTAAGCGGCTCTGGTAAAAAATCTCGCTAAAAATAGGATCCAAAAGTTATGTTCATACTATAGATTATGAGACGTGTATTACACGTGCAATCTTACTATATCTATAAGGGCATCTCCAACGGGCAGACGCAAACGGACGTTTGCGCCTGAGCAGACAAAATTTGGGTCTACCCTTCTCCAGCGGGGACACGCAAAGTGACCGCAGCATCCGGCCTGACGCAATTTTGGTCCCTGTTTGCGTCTGAGCGGATGCGTTCGCGTGACCGTCTGAGCAGGGCGCGGAAGCAGGACAAAGGGGTAGTCGCGATCGCCGAGGAATCCGGCCACCCCCCTCTTCTCGGTCTCGATCTGGCGCCAGGTGTGCCATCGATCGGAATCGATGGCGTAGGCGGGGTCGGCGCGAAGGTCCTCCGGGAGGTAGCGCCGCTTGCGCCTGATCTCCGCTGTCCGCTTTGGCTCGCCAGAAGGCACGGGGGGGGAGGGGGGGGTCGAGGACGGGCACCCGCCGATGGCTGAGCCGCCAACCGCCGCCAGGAAGGTGGACGTCCGCCCAGTTGCACAACAACCACTTCTCGTGCATCGCCCGCGACAGGCCGACGTTGAGCGACACCCTGTTGGGCCGCTCCTCCTTCTTGACGCCGGAACCAGACTCCTCCTGATTGTTGTTCTTCCTCCCCATTGGCGATGCGGTGGCGCGGCGATGGCTGTCGGTGTGCAGCGAGCAAGTGTGGCCGGGAAGAGGGCAATGGCGCCAGGGGTGGTGTGGGCGAAGGTAGGGTGTATCTTCGCATGCTTGGAACCCGCGTGGATTCTCTAGCGGGCGGAACTAAAGCAGCTGCCAAGTATGTTTCTTGTTGTATCTCTTACAAATTGACTATGGCTTTGACACTATAACAGTTACTAACTGTCCATACATGGTTTACATTTAGATAGGCACATTGTGTTTGCAGCACCCACGTTTTTGTGAGACAATCAAACATCCAAAAGGAGAGGTTGTTGAGTTGGCAGTTACGATGGCCCAGAACACAGGTGTGGGACTTACCGCGGAAGAGTAACAAGACGACCTAGAACTTAGAACCACGCAGATGCACATCAATGATGTCTTGTTATTGCATTCATGTATCTTGTGGCTATGTATTTGGTCCTCTTTTTTATTGTCTACTTTGCTACTCTATGTACCCACCTAGAAATCTACTATCATTCTTTTGAATTTTTATATTTGAGATTTGAATTATATATGTGCATTGAAAAATATAATTTGAGGACCCGTGGCAACGCACGGGCATTTGTACTAGTTTCTGATAAACCGAGTGAATATTTCAAACATATGCGGGTCCGATGAATGAAAATAGGGACATAAAAGGTTCAAACTAGACTTCATTCATGCAAGGAGATTATATTGCACAACCAAAGCGTCTCATACTTGTCTCCTCACGCATGCTTGCAACATACTTGACCTGGAGCAAGCTAGTTAAACTAATGAAGTATTTTCCTGGTTGGTGTTCCTTCTTTCCATGTTAGCTAAGCCTCTAACATTGAACTCGCGTGTTAAATGCAGCTATATATGCGTCCAGCATGCTCCGTCCAGGAAGAAGCAGCATCATCAGGGTCAACTAACCGGCCGACTACCTCGTATACGTACTATTTATAATTGGGGTGTGCCTATGTCTCAGTCGACTGAGATTTTCTTAAGTCTCAGTCACCTCAGAAAAGTGCAACTGCAGTTCAAAAAAATGTGCAACTCGGATCAGTTGCAATTTTCTAGTAGAAAAGTGCAATTGCACTTTTTTTGACAGAAAAGTGCAACTCAAGTTCATTTTCGTGGGTGACTAAGACTTAAGGAATTCTCAGTTGACTGAGACATAGCAAAACCGTTATAATTGAACTCCATCTGTGTTCAATAGCTATTGTCATGCAATCTTAACCTTACATTACTTAATTAACTACTCATACCAATTGTAATGCATACGTCTGCCGGCTGCTAAGTGCATATCATACTAGCTCCGCTCCAAAAGCAGACGAGGCATTTGGCATGTTGGTGACCGGCATCCGATGGTGCTCTAGTGCTATTTTATCTGGTTTACTTATTTCTCTAATTAATCAAACATCTGTTTTTCTTTTCTCACTTCCCTTTCGAGGGGACTTCCGAAAAGAAGAGTGGTGGTTCAAAACTACTTTATCCGTTCAATAATACTCTCTCCGCTCGAAAAAGATGCCAAAGATTTATCTAAATTTAAATGTACCTAACAATATTTAGTATACACATACACCCAAATTTGGATAAATCAGCGAAATCATATTCAGAACGTTGGAAGTATAGGATATTAAAGCCAATATAAGATGTTATTAGCATCTTATATTACATGACGAGGGAATAGTGAATCACTTTTTTTTGGTTGGGTTGGTGAAAACAATATCATAGTGTATTTGCCATAAAAAATGTGACATAAATATATTCTAAACCCTTTACATGCATTATCATACAAAACGTAACGTTCAAATGTTGCACTGTACACATGTAAGGATCTATTTATCTAACGAGAGATGGCATACAATTTTTGAAGCATTTGATTAATTCATAGTCGACTCAGAATTATGCTGATTGACAGTGGTGTCATCAAATCATAGTTGCAACCCACGACGTAACACATGACTATCATGAATCACGAAGCAGTCCAATGATCCGGGGGTATTTGCAACCAGCATTATAATTTATGAGTAACACGAATCACGAAGCAATCAAATATTTCGGTCGTTTTATCAGTTGTAACCCTAAACCCGACACTAAAACAATCTCAGTTACAATTCATATTGCAACTTATGCTAGCACGAATATAGCTAGCCTAGGAGTCGACCAAGAATTAGCAAATTAAAGCGTTATTTTGATATACTACGCATTACGCAACCACCAACTTGTTCCATACGGAGGGATCGACACTAGTTTATCCAGCCTCTGACCTTTTCGCGTGCACGCAGAATTGCAGCCATGCACGGATATGGAAATTAACAAGTCCAAGTTCGGCTCACCATTTCTTTCGCGCCATGGTGTTCTAACACGGCGACGCCCCCCGCTATATATAAGCCTCAATGGCGCCATGCGTCGGAGGAAGTCGAATCCGCTTGCAAAGACAGCGTAAGCACATAGATCACAGTATCAGACAGTCACACGCCGCCATGTCGTCCTCGTCCTCGTCCAACTCCAAGGCGAAGAGATCAACTGGTCTCCAGGGCCGGAGGCCGCAGCCGTTGAGCCTGACGACCCGGCCGTCCAAGAAACCCCGCGTCGTCGCCGGCAGCTCTGACGGCGGACCAGCTGGGCCGGTGATTATCTATGAGCACACGCCGAGGATCATCCATGCTGCGCCGGACGAGTTCATGTCTGTGGTGCAGCGGCTCACGGGTAAGCAGCAGTCATTTTCGTCGACATCGACGGCAGCGTCCGGAGCTCGGGACGACGATGGGGCCTCAACGTCTGCGGCCGCGGAAGCTTTGGCTCTCGCGCTCGGGCAGCAGCAGCGTACGCCGTGTGGTGATGATCATCCGGGGCCTTCTACTTCTCCGAGTGCTGCATCATCGCTCCTGTCCCCAAGCAGCTTCATCTTCTCCCCGGCCACCATGCGGGCCATACGGGAGCTCATCAGCGAGTGCTAATTTGTTCAAATCGGCTTGGGAAATTTGAAGATTTGGGTGATGATCTTGCAAAACAAATTCATGTGTAGCGTGCATATGTGAGTCTTGTTTTATTGAATTTATTCTTTAATATTTTTTTTCTCTGTTCCTCTTTGTCGCCACTGTAAATTCTTGTTCTGCTAATTAAGGCACACATGCCATGGAGTAGACTGAATTTGCCTGAATTCTGACATGGAGAAACTGTGTTCTCAAGTGATCTATGATCATTTTATAGTCTCAACTATCAGTGTGTGAATATTTCTGGCAGCACTGAAAAAAGTTTTCAAAACTTCAGCAATTTTAGTTTTCCATATCCGACCACATGACAAAAAATTCCGCTTGGACGTTTGATGAAATTTGATATCTCTCATAAGATTTTTCCCTGGATTCATGAGTCACCAAAATATTTCGACCAAACGTAATTATTTTTAGCAGCACTTAAATAAATAATCAAAACTTTAGTATTTTCAGTCTTCAATGCCAGGCCACATGATAAATATTACTGCTTGAATGTGACTGAAATTCGAACTGAAGTTTGATGAAATCTGACAAAAATTTCCAAACTCTCAGAGTCTGGCTTGGATTCAAAATCATTAAGACCAAAAGGCCAAAATGCATTTTTCGTGGCTCATTGTAATTTCGGCTAAGGCGTTCTCGTCTATCTTTTCTTTAGCCTCCCCGCTCCCCTTATTTGGTCATTTTGTGCTCCTATGAGCTATCTCCTCTAGGCGCCTCTGCTCCATCCTCTTCGTATCTACTAGATCCGCCCCTCTAATGTCGGGTTAACGAGTTCTTGATTTCATCTCTTTGGATGTCTTTCGTCTCACGAAGTTTACTCTCTCCTTCAAATCTTCTTGCCCTCAAAGGGTGAGCAGAGGGCACCTTCTCAAGCATAAGTCATTTAGTTGAACTCTTTGTTATCTTGCTATGGTATTCCCTTCTGTGGGGCTTACTCCCCCCACCGAGCAGGTGGATGGTGTTGACAAGAGTGGTAACCATATAGTTAGGCTCGACTGGTCTGATGCGGATGGGCGACATTATGTGGACCAGAGATCTTCGTGTCCAACACATGCATATCCATGGTGTGTTCCCTTGCAAGTCCAAAGCTAGGTTATCGAGTCGTTGATCTCTCTCACCAACGGTTCTCCCTTTTGCATGGCTACCTCTCTTTGGAGGGCTAGTGGAGGGTGCTCGCTAGTGTTAAGTATATCATACCACCACTTTTTATTAGACCAGTCTTTTGAGATAGTTGGTTGGTGGAAGTATCTAAATGGTACTCAGTTCAAGTCTCAATCCCCGCACCATTAATTCCAAATTTATCCACGCCCCTATTGGGCGTGATGGGATGTGTTATCCATGCTAGACGTAAAGGGGCTGTTAAGTATGTTAAGTATATTATACCACCGCTTTCCATGAGATCGTTCTTTTGGGGTAGTTGTTTGGTAGAAGTATCTAATAGTTGGAGTAGTTCGGCAAGAGCAGTAACGATATAGCGACATTGGGTCGGCCTAACAAAGACTAGATATGTCAAACTACAGCTTCAACACATGATCGGCAAGCTTGGATGCTGGGTGCCACACCTCTCTTTTGCATTGTTGTAGGTTTCTTTAGATGGTGGAGTTGCTTAGGGTCATGATGTTTTCTTTACTTCCTTTTAGTGCGGCATAAGGCAAAAATGATATATCAGGTTTAACTCACGGATAATCTAAATTTTACTGGTCCAGGCTATTTTTGACCATATTTCTAAAAAAGAAGGTGCTATCTAATGAAACATTAAGGTTATTCATTTCAACACGTCCAGCACTTCGGCTTTGTTGCCGTGTAAGCAACATATGACTTGGTAGTAACTAAACTTGTCACCATCGATTCAGTTCAACGGCGTAGGATCCTCTTCCTTGACTGACCAGTTGAAAACTTCCAACGCCTGTTCTATAATTACTTAACTCCCGGTTGGAAGTAAAAGTCCAGCTAGCTAATAGGCGTTTCTTTTATACTACTAGTATAATCTCTATTGTTCGAGTACAATACTTGGTCTTTTCTCCCAGCTATGATGCCACACGCCCACACCCATCTCTATACGCAAATCAATGCATTTCAATGTTCTATACATGTTGTAATCTCTGAAACCAGTTTATTCATCGCAAGACCCTGACATTGCCGATTTTTTAAGGGGATTAATCGATTTCAGAACGTTTTCAGGTAACCGCAGTTTTGGTCAGGTGACACAATTAGAACATCAAAACATCAGCGACGATACCATTAGTTCCATCATCCGATCACAATTCTTACACCAAGCAACTAATTCATCTCTTTGGCAAATCTCAGACTACTTATGAATGGATGAACCTACAATTACTATTCTAATTCACTACAAGATATAGGGCACCAGAGCCTTGATACTCGCCGGGAACTCCTCGAACTTGGGTTCGTACCATCTCCTGGTGGCGAAACTTCGGCCGATGAGGTAGCCTGCGGTGCCAGAGGCCATGGCGAGCCGTGTAGACCATCTGTGAGATCATCGCGAATCCGAAGAAGCCAGTGATCTCGAAGAGGTAGTGAGGGCAGGTGACAAGCTCGAAGAGGCCACCCTTGGGGATCTTGTACCCCTTATCATCGTCGCCTCCTTTTCTGGGTTGCGACAGGAGGTACTGGTGGTAGAAGTTGCCGGCAATGCCTATCGCGAAGAGGAGCATGCTGGGGTAGAGTAGGTTGGTTGAAGGGTCGGGGAGGCCGACGGCCAGGTGTTGTGCGTAGATCATGTGATGGTGCTGAGTACGTAGCTGGAGGAGATTGTGAGAGCCGTATTGAGTGGCATGTTTCCACTATACCGGTGGATGAATAATACCTACAAGAGCCAAACAAGAAAGTACTAGATGCGTTACAACGGTGTAGTGTAATAAGTTGCCTCTACTGGAAAATGGTTTTCTTTTTCAAGATACCTATAAGACTGAATATCAAATTATTGTGAAATATAGTTTCGATCAGATTTCGGCCACCACTGAAATCACAGAAATTTATCGGATGATTTCAATGATTTGGGTATGGGCAGTGGCGGACCCAAGAATAATTGGAAGCCTGGGCAAACTACATTTTTTTAAAGGCTTAAGATGCTAATTCTTTTTTCAAATGACCATGAAAATGCATTGATATAAGGTAGTACCCATCCAGCAAGCTCGTGCAAATGCCCTGCAGGGATGCTGAATCCGCCTATTGGTACCAAAGATTTCCAGTAACCGTGGTCACCGATGATAACTGGTCAAATACTGGAGATCGAAGATTCTCGAACAAAATTTAAATTTTAAACTTGATTGTGTCTAAACATTTTCTATAAGTATAATATTTAGGGGAGAAGAAATCGAAAATCTCTGACAAATAAATTGGGGCATGGAGTTATAGTGGAGGGACCAAACCTCCACAGGCGGCAAACAAGAAAGCGCAGAGGGCAAGTGGACACAACAGAGGTCAGTGAAAATAGACTCCTCAGGCAATCTGGCGATTCCCCGGCGATCTCGCTTTCCCACCACCACCACCACCATCTCCGCCGCCTCCTCCCTCTCCCTGAGTGCTTGCCGTGGCTGGTATTCTCCGGTACGCGCGGCGGAGGAGCATGTCCATTCCGAAGTGGACGGCGGGTTTTCCGTCGTTCGCCGAGGAGATGCGGATGGGAGAAGAGATAAGGCGGAAGGAGAAGGAAGCGGTGATGGCGGAGGAGCGAAGGATGGCTCTACTGCGGCGAAAGCTCCTGATCCTTCAGATCAGCCTCGCCTCGGAGTGGGATGTCGAGCAGATGGTAAAGGGGTGGAGACCGCAAATCTCAGGGCAGGGGCTCGAGGAGCAGGTAGCTGCGGCGCTGGCAATGATCAAAATGAAGGATCCCGACGACCCGCGGCGTCAAATGGCGGAGCAAGGGCTGGAGGATCTAGAGAATTGGACGCCGTGACGACCACGCCTCGGATCTCGCTGCTGAGGGCGTCACCGTTGCTATTTGGTGGTGAAGGTATGCGGCCTGGAATTTCTGAGGGTCCTCGAGTGTCTGCTGATGCTCGGCGGCGGAGGGAGAAAATCAGGCGAGGAAACCCATCTCCGACGAGGTACTGCTCGCCGGAGAGGTTGGGGAAAGCTGGAGATTGTCCTCAGGGGCGGGCCCCGTTGCGCAGCTGCTCTCTGGTGGCGGCAATTGGTGGCCGTCGATTGGACCCTCCAGAGCGAAATCGAGCCGTTCGTGGAGCTTCAGGGATGGCGGGTTTTGGAAATGCGTCTTCAGAAGTGGATATAACTGTGGCTGCGCAGCCAGTGTCGAGGAAAAAACTCCTGGTCTGATCTAGGTTTTCGCCTAGCTCTCCGACCCTGGTCTGGGTCAGGAAGGAGTTGGTCCAAAACAGATCGTTTACTCCGGCTGATTGTTTTCCTGCTAGAAGTGGATTTCTACCCAAGCCAAAAGTAATCAAGTTCTCAGATCTGTGGGGCGTGGGAGAGGGGAAGTAATCGTTCATGGAGGTGGTCAAAATGGCGGGAGGTGGTCGTGGCGCGGGCAGATTTGGTAGTGTGGGGGCTGGTCGTGGTTCGGGTGGTGGGCGTGCACCCCCAGCGGCGACAACATCTGCGGCTACATCGCTTGGAGCTACCAATGACCCTGTTGGGGTCAAGTCGGAGTTCCCCCGCCGATGATGCAGCAGTTGGGAGCTGGTCAAGGTATGTTTCCGATGATGCAGCCAAATATGTGGAATATGCCAATGAGCCAGTGGTCGCAGTTCTTCGGCAATCAGCAGATTCCGCCTACTGGTTTCAATCCGCTGATGATGATTCCTCAAGGGATCCCTCCTAGTCTTCCACAATCCAACAGTCAAGGTAGCAGTGCTAGCATGGTTCCTTCACAGCAACCGCAAGGATCTGGTGTTGGGAAGAACAAGAAGAAGAATCAGAAGAATGCTGCTTCAGATGGATCAAAACAAAGTGGTGATAGGGGTGGTGCTAATCTTCGGTTATTCGTCTCTCGGTGGTCCCGGGCCTATCCTGGATCCCAAGTTCAAGACTCGTAACTTGCTACAACTGTGGAGAATTGGGACACTATGTTGGCCTATGCACTAGGATCAAGAGGTGCTTTATATGCAGCAAGACTGGACACCATATGGACAACTGCCTCATGTGGTACTCTCTTCTTCCAACTGCTCAATACTGGGGGAGTGCAAATCCTGGTTTGGGTTTCTTTCATGTGGAAGTGGAAGGTCCAGAAGCTGTGCAGTGGTTGAACATGGATAATGTAGGAGTGGTGGTGGTTAAAGAAGGAGAAATTTCAGCTGAGGAACTTGAGAAATGCTTCAATGATATGTGGAAAGCAAACTGGTTTTGGCAGATTAGACAGATTGGTCCCAAGAAGTTCTTAGTTAGGTTTCCTCCTAGCAAAAGGATTAAGGACTTAGTGGAGTACCCCTCCATTAACCTAAAAAAAGATGGAGTGGTAATCTACTTTGTGAACTGGGAAGGGGAAGCTGAACCATTTGAAGAATTCCAGGAAATCTGGGTGAAAATCTTTGGTATTCCTGCCAAGTGGTTGACTTGGAAAACTATCTGTCAAATCTCCACCTCCCTGGGTGTGCTTGTGAACATTGACTGGCAGTGCATCTTCAGAAGCTTCTACAAAGAGGTCAGGGTTAAAGTAGCCGCGAGAGACAAAGCCAAGATCCCAGCAAACAAGCTATTTGAGATGGAGCAGTGTTTTTTCCTGATCAATTTCATTGTAGAAAGTGAAGGTGAAGCTATTGATGTAGATGATGATGATGATGAAGATCCTGGACAGGGTAATGTAGGTGATGCAGTTGATGATGATAATGAGATTGGGGATGACTTCAAGAGCCTGGAAAAGGGTAAAAATAGTGGAACTAATAGTAAGATGGAAACAGAACCTTCCATCCCTCCTGGTGGTAGAAGTGATGTTCAATCTGCTGTTCATCAAAAGTTGGAATCATCTGTTCAAGACAAAGTGTTTGGCAAAGAACCATGTGTTCAAGTCAATAATGCTTTGGTCCTGAGGGGAGCTGAGGAAAATATTGGGAAGAACCTTCTTCAACACTTTGATGAGGAGAGTGATGATGAGGCTGATGATGGTGGTCAGAATGCTGATAAGTTGGTGCCCAACAATCCTGTTCATGTGATTCCTCCTATGGCTTGGAAGGAAAAGAAGAAGTGGGGGCCTGTGCAAGCTACAAGAATGAGTTCCAGGATTACAAGGGATGGTAAGACAGCTATTGAGAAAGCTCAAGATATTAAGAAGGCCAAAAACCTAGAAATACCTAAAGGTAACAAAATTCATGGCTTTTCAAATTCTTTTGCTGCCCTTGATAATCCTACTTTATATGATAATGCAAAGAATGCTGGCATTAGCCTGGGACATAGAAATTCTAATGTTAATTCTGTGATTGATGAAATTAAAGAAGCTGAAACTAAAAGGCTTGTTGATTTTCATAATTCCAACCCTGATAGTTTTCTTCCTAGTGACATTAGTCTTTCTTTGGAAGAACTGAGGGTAGGTTTTGAAGAGGAAAGAAAAGGTGTTTCTGATCATGAGGATTGCATTAGTGATGTACCTGATGATGATGAACCTTGGACATTAGTCCATAGTAGGAAAAAGGGTAGAAGAAAACTGATTTTTAAAATGGTAGTAGCTTTAATATGGAACCCTAGAGGTCTTAACAGACCTGACAAGCTTACTAGAGTACATGACCTCATTAGAGAGACATGTCCTGATATTATATGTTTTTCTGAATCTAAAAAAGAAGATTTCTCTAGTTTGCAGCTTAAGGAATTAGATCCAAGAGAAAAGTTTTCTTGGAATTGGTTACCTGCTGTGAAAACTGCCGGAGGGATTCTTGTGGGGGTTAGCATTGATATGTTTGATGTCATTAAGTGGGATATACTTTCTTATTGTGTCTCTGTGCACATTAAAGCAAAAAAGGATAATGTCATTTGGAGAGTTATTGGTGTGTATGGTTCTGCATATGAGGAACATAAACTAGATTTTATCAATGAATTGCATAACATCATGGCTTGTTGGAATGGTCCTACCCTTGTTGGTGGTGATTTCAATCTCATTAGAGAAAAGTGTGAGAAAAACACTGGAAACATCAACCAGCATTGGGCTAACCTTTTTAATGACTGGATCAATAAATTTAATTTGATGGAGCTTAGAAATCCTAGTAGGCAATTCTCTTGGGCTAATAATCAAGATAAGTTGATTATGGATTTACTGGACAGAGTTCTTGTGACTACCTGTTGGGATTCCCTTTTTCCTGCTAGTAGTCTAGCCTCTAAAGCTAGGGTGGGAAGTGACCATACTCCCCTTATTGTGGACACTGGGGCTCTGAAAATTCCTTGTACTAAACAATTTCGTTTTGAGAAATGGTGGCTTAATGTTGAGGGTTTTGATCAGGTGGTTGCCAAGTTCTGGCAATCCCCATGTCAATTCCAAAATTCCATTGACAGATGGCAATTCAAGATTAGGAATACTAGAAAAGGTTTAAAAGGTTGGGCTGCTAATATTGAATCTGCTCAAAGGAAAAATAAACAAAGTTTGGTTGCTGAATATGATTTGCTTGATATTCTTGCTGAAACACAAAGTTTATCCCCTGTTTCTAAAAAAAGAATGAAAGATATTTCTGTTGAACTCACTAGAATTTGGGGTAATGAAGAAATTAAGGCTAGGCAAAGGTCTAGAGAAAGATATATTTTGGAAGGGGATCGTAATACTGCCTACTTCCATTCTGTAGCTAACCAAAGGAGAAGAAAAAAACAGATCTGCCAGCTACAAGGTGATGTGGGGATGGTGGAAGACAACAAAGGTATGTTGGATATTGCTGTCAACTACTATAAATCCCTTTTCTGCAAAGAACCTTGTCTTGATATTGATCTAGTAGATGATTTTTGGGACCCAGAGGATTTGGTGTCACAAAGTCATAATGAGATGCTTGATGCTCCTTTTTCTGAAAAAGAGGTAAAGGAGGCTATCTTTGGCTCTTATGCTGAAGGTGCTCCTGGACCTGATGGTTTTTATTTTCTCTTTTATCAACATTTTTGGGAGCTCATTAGAGCTGATTTCATGGCTATGGTCAAAGATTGGAATGAGGGGAAACTTGATTTATTTAGGCTTAATTTTTCTTTGTTGACTCTGATTCCAAAAGAGACTGATGCTGTAATTATACGAAATTCAGACCTATTGCCTTGACTAATTGTAGTTTTAAGATTTTTTCTAAATGTGCCACAAATAGGTTGGGTGTGGTTAGTGAGAAGCTTATTTCTCCTAATCAAACTGCTTTTATCAAAGGGAGATACATTCTTGAGAGTGTGGTATCTGCCCATGAGGTAATTCATGATGCTGTTCACAGAGGGGATAGTGGCTTTGTTTTTAAGTTAGATTATGAAAAAGCATATGATAGAGTGGATAGAGACTTCCTTTTAAGAGTAATGAAAATGAGGGGTTTTAGCCCCAAGTGGATATCTATTATTGAAGGGATCTTACATAATGGTTCTGTTGGTGTTAGGATCAATGATTGTAATAGTCATTTTTTCCTTACTAGCAGAGGTGTCAGACAGGGGGGTCCTATTTCCCCCATTCTTTTCAATTTTATGGCTGATGTTTTCACTAAGATTCTATACAAAGCTGCTTCTGGAGGGCAGATAGCTGGACTTATGCAAAACCTGGGAAGGGGAGGGATCATTAGTATGCAGTATGCTGATGATACTTTGCTTTTCCTTGAAAATAGATTAGCTTCTGCCATTAACTTGAAGTGGATTTTGGCCTGTTTTGAACATATGTCTGGTATGAGGATTAATTTTCATAAGTGTGATCTAGTCCCCATTAATGTTTTAGAAAGTGATGCACAGCTTTTTGCACAATCTTTAAGTTGCAAGCTGGGAGAGTTTCCTCTGCAATATTTGGGGGTTCCTCTGCATCACTGCAAACTTAAAAAAGAGGACATTCAACCTGTTATTGATAAAATCCTCAAAAGGGCTGCTGGCTGGAGAGGGAAACTCCTCAATCATGCTGCCAAACTAGAGCTGGTTAGGAGTGTTTTGGCCAGTATTCCCATTTATCTTCTTAGTGTGATCAAATTCCCAAAATGGGCTATTTCTCTTATTAACTCTCAGATGGCACATTGTCTGTGGGATAATTATGAGGGGCATCATAAGTATCATTTAGCTAATTGGGGTTTGGTCACCAGGAAAAAAGACTATGGAGGTTTGGGCATCCCTGATTTATCAGAAATGAATATGTGCCTTTTGGCTTCCTGGATCAAAAGGTATCAGTTGGATGATAACAAAGTCTGGAAATAGATAATAGATAATAAATATAATGTGTGTAATCCTAACATTTTCTCTTGTTCTGCTAATGGAGCCTCCCCCTTTTGGAAAGGGGTGCTTTGGGCTGCTAAAGCTGCTAAGATGGGATATAAATGGAAAGTTGGGAATGGTAGGAATATTAAGTTCTGGGAGGATCATTGGTTTGGTTATTGCTCTTTGGCTATTCAATACTGGGAAATATATTTCCTTTTGAATGAGTAAAATAAAACTATTGCTGATCTATGGGATGGTGTGTCCTTGAAAATGACTTTTAGGAGATGCTTTGACCATAATTTGATGTTGCAATGGTTGGAAATTCAGCAAATTGCACAAACTATCCATTTTGATGATTCTCCAGATTGTTTGATTTGGAAGTGGGGAGCAAGTGGGGTTTATAGTGTGAAATCTCTTTATGCTGTTGTTAACTTTGGGGGAATTCAAACTGTTGATATCCACTGTGTTTGGAAAATCAAAGTACCCCCAAAAATTCACTTTTTCCTCTGGTTGCTTTCCCACAACAGGCTCCTTACTAGAGATAATCTGGTCAAGAGACAGAGTGTTGATGATTTAACCTCGTGTTTTTTGTAATGAAATAGAATCTTGTCAACATCTGTTTTTTGATTGTGTGGTTGCTGCTAGCATTTGGAAAGAAATTGTTAATGCTTTGGGTGTTGACTTTCAAATCTCAAATATGCATGATGTTGCTGCTTTATGGAATGATAGGAAAAAATATAAGAAATATAATATGATTTTTGCTGCTGTCTTGAGAACTATCTGGATTACCAGAAATGATCATGTTTTCAATAGAGCTCAATGGTTTGGTATGCAGGGTTTGTGGAGACGCTTGGTCTGCAGCTGTGCTCAGTGGAAAATTCTGCTGAAAGAAGAAGAAAAAGAAGGGCTGATGTCTCTGTTGAACAAGGTGGAGGAAGTGGCCAGGCTGCCACCACTGATATTGTGGCCGGATCCTGGGTGATCCCACAGAAAAAGGCAAGAGCGACACTGGAAGTTTGCAACATGAACAACTCGAGAGGTTTTGGGCCAATGATGATTACTGCAGAGGATTTGGCAAGGACCCTGGAGGCGAATGATTTGATCCTGGTGGGTGATGGAGCATGTTTCCAAGTCATGGATCGTCAGTAGCTTGAAAAAAGGGTGCTGAGGGCTCAATCTGCTGTGCTTTCTTTCTCTGATGCTGTTTTGGTGTTAGATGTTTTTTCTCTGGTGCATTGATATGGTTTGTAAGATACTTTGAATTCTGATGGCTGGCTTGCCCAGAGAGAGGTTTAGGTGCTGTTATGATAAAACTTCTGAATATTGTAAACTGGTTATCTGGTTTCAATATATTGGAGCCGGGGGTATGCCCCTATTTCTCTAAAAAAGTTATAGTGGAGGGGAAACACATATGGTTTATGTTGAACAAACCAACAATTCCAAATTCAAAACGAATTTAAATGGATTGAGCGGTATTTCACTCGATATGATGATTTTCTTCTCGGTTCGATCGAGTACTGCGACCAAAATAAACTAGTACTCCACAACTAACAACTGAAATACCTAATTTTTCAGGTGATAATTTTTTCATTGAATAACCCAGCTGACCCTTGAAGACTTTGCCAAAGTTCCCAGATCCAATCAGATTGCTCTCACTGAAGTTCGTTGTCGCACGAACAGGCTCATGGAATGATATTAACCGATAGTTGATTATGTTGGACTTCGAGGGAAGTGAAATATTTTTGTGCTTCTTGATCTTTTTTCTGATTAGTATGCCCAAGCAGGTAGCTAAAATCGCAAATCCCATGGTCGCGCTCTAGGATGACGGGATGGTGTGGCGTCGCCCTGGGCCGATTGTTGGGCCGTTTCGATCTGCTAATAATAAAAAATTTCCTTATCTACGTCTTGTTGGGCTATTGGTCCTAATCTAATTATGTTAATCATGACCGTTACTTAAATCATATCTCTCCTCACCTCATGTGTGGTAAAAGGTACCGTAAAGGAAGCCATAATTTTCATCAATGATTTTCGTGATCTATGATTGCTCCGGCAGGGGTGAATGCCTACTCGTGGGAGGCCATAAAGAGCGAGTGTTTCCTCTCAAAGACTGGAGTGTGATGTTTGAGAAAACTCAACTATCCGGTATCTGACCATCTAGATTGTTGAAGGAGAGATTCAAGCTAGTGAGGAAAGGTCAAATTGGCCAGTGACCTTGGTATGGAACCCTGAAGCGAATAGTATGATAGGTCCATGGTCTCTATGCTGACTAGCTCTCCAAATGAGCTTGGGATTTGTTCATGGAATGAATTGTTTGACAGGTTCACATAGGTCAGCATCTGGAGCCTTCCCAAGGAATCTGGTAAGCCACCAGTCATGAGATTGCTTGAAAGATCCATTTGAGAAATTTGTTTTACTTGGCTAACATCCATAGTCAGTGGACCGCTCAGCATGTTGTATGACAGATCAAGTGTGATGAGCTTTGAAAGGCGCCACAAGCTCAAGGGTATGTTTGAGGATAGCGAGTTAAGAGAAGATGTCATGTACTGCAGCTCGCTTATCTTGCCCACACTGCTTGGTATTGAGCCAGGCAACTTGTTTTTATCAAGATGCAATGTTACTAGGCGTTTTAATCTGGAAATTTCTTTTGGGATGGCACTGGTCATGGTGTTGTTGAAAAGGTTGAGTTCTTGCACTACACCATGCACTGACCTATAGCTACGCATATCTTCCAACGGTATGACCATGCGTTTTTAGCAAACAACTCCCCACTTCCTGTATGAGAGGAGAGATAATACGTGGTCCATAACTTCCCCTCAATCCCCTTCCATCGATAAGGCTAACCAATCCCGATGCTCTCTCCTTCCTCAAATAATACGCCGCTGCGCCGCCGGCGCACCCGCATCCACAGGCCCATGTATGTGAGGATCTGTACCTCGGCGCCATCTATCGATCTCTCCTAATACTGGTTGTCTCACGCCCTCGGATTTACATGCGAATGTTTCTGCAATTTTTTGCGGCGGAGAGCCGAACTCTACCGCATCACCGAGCATTGACGGGCTCCACTGTGTGCAGCTACACCGCTTGAGTTCTGTTCCATCAATCCTGTTCGGCTGTGGAGACGTTCCAGTATTTCTCACCCCATTCAATATCTGCAATCCTTGCATTGCCTGATTCGTTCTTTAATTATTTTATTAGGGCGTGAGGTCGGTGGATCCATCCTGCGCCGCGCGCTCCCAGGTCCCCTGCCAAGAGGGACAACTAGCGCCCCGACCCTGCTTCATCTCCATAAGCAGGTACGCCCCCTTTTCCAACATTTACTACATGGCGATCTATTCCCCAAAATATTACAGCATCTTAGGATTTATAACTTTATCGGTGCTCACTAATTTGACGTGTTTGAACTTCAACTTCTGTCCACGGCTCCACTTATTTGACGGCTGTATGGTTGATTAACATATCTATCTCGTTTTTCTCACATGATCCCGTACTATGCTTGTGAGCTTCCTAGCAATCATTATGTTATTTTTGTTCAGGCCACGGCTGTGTTCTGTCCCATATACTATTCAATAGAAGATTTATCTTAGATATACCAGCTTATGTATGCTGCTATATATGTATAAACAAATATGATTGTGTAAGGATGTCAATGGTGTGCAGCTCTGGGGAGTGGTAAAGGGATTAACTAGTTTTGCTCCACAAATAGGAAAAACAGCCCCGACATCTGATTATATCTTTAATAAAATCCGTTCTACTCAAGGAGGGAGACGACTCTGAGATCTAAAATTCTTTAACTTCCTAGATTTTGTATTATATAGTATATTTTTTCAGGTAATCTTTACCGGGAATTTAACAATTTGCCACACTTTTCTTTTCAATTTGATTGTTTGCCACACCCTGTGTCGCTGATATGTGGTGATCCTGTGGCAAATAATCAAATTTCAGATAAAAGTGTGGAAAATGATCAAATATTCCAATCTTTATGTGGAGCTATATATACATGGGTTCTAAAATTTATATTTGTCTTGTGCTTATGCCGTTTCAGACCATAGGTAACTGTTCAGTATTTGTGGGCTGCAACTATGAGATATATACAGAGTTACATACATGATTATACAGAAGAAGGATTCAACATAATCAGAGTATATGGTATGGCCTGGTGACGTCTTTGGTCCTTAGGTTTGTAGTCTCAAATATATTAGTCTAAGTATCTCACATGTGCAGATATATCTAAATTAAGTTTCATGCATATTGACTTAGTACAACACAGAAATGCTTATATTAGCCAATTACTACACTCAATCTTTTGTCCAACTACTGTATTCCTTAAATCTTTTACTCTATGAACAACAACAAGTTTAGTCAGGATAAAATGCTCAGGAAATTACTACACTACATCTGTCATTCTAATTTTATTTGGTATACTTATTTAATCTTTTACTCTTTGAGCTACAACAGGTTTAGTCAAATGATTGGAGGCACTAAGCTAGTTCTTGCAAGTCAGATTGAAATCCCGAGTAAGCTCTCCTCAATAAGTGTGGCAGGCTGGGAGGATTAATATCTGGAAAGAAGAGTTAATGCAAGAATTTGCTGCAATAAGTATATTAAGGAAACAGTTCAGGGTTTCATGTGGATGCTTTGACTTTGTTGTTCACTGAAGATAATCATCAACTTCCTTCCGTGTTCAGGGAAGAGGTCTTGTAGGAAGAGTAATCATCTCATGGGCTTCAACCTTTTTTTATTATGCAGGTATTATGAATTTTTCTCTTTTATCAACTTCTCTTTTATTTATTTTAGCTAATGGTAATGCTACTTATGTCAATTCTTATTTTTGTTGCAGATTGCCAAAATAAATGGATGATGCATGGTTAAGATACTGATATCAAGTTTGAGAATATGCATCCTACCAAATAGTTGGACGTCATGTTTTAGAATGTCATTTTCACATGTACACATCTTGTAATCATTGGATCATGTTCTCGTTGTAAAGCTACATCGTTGATTTAATAAATAAGGTCATTCCGTCTACAATTGTGGCTCCTGTGCACTTTTAGCATTGAAGAAATAATCGTTGAAATATATGAACTACCATTAGTTGTTTGAGATATCTAGTAACTTTTCTAATATTTTGCGATGATTTTTTATATCCATTTAAAAATCCATTTACTCAGGCTAACCAGCAACGCATACGAAGGGTTGTTAGGCTATAACAAGATACGTTGCTATCTTACAACGCTTCTTCACCCTGATTACCAACGCAATTATATGTGTTATTGTAGACCTTTGCAACGCCACCAACGGCAACGCATACTGAATCCGTTGGTGTAGACATTACCAACGCTTATATGGACATTCGGCAACGCATCCATCCGTTGCTGAAGGGGGGGTCCTGTTGGAGTGTTGGAGATTTTCCAGTGTGCTTATGGATACAGGAATTGCCCCGCTCAGTTGGTTTCCATCGAGATCAATTGTCCTAAGGTTGCTAAAATTTGCAATTGTATCTGGAATGCACCCCATTAGGCTGTTAGAACTTGCTATGAAGTACTGGAGCTGTGAACTAAGGTTTCCGAGATATCCAGGTATGCTTCCTGTAAACGAATTCATTGAAATTCCAAGTGTTGTGAGGTTCTTGTAATTGGCGAGTACATGGAGAAAGTTTAGCTTGCCGCTAAGATTGTTTCCATTAACATAGAGGTCCGTAAGACTACGGATATTCCCAAACGTGGTTGGGAACTTGGGACTGATCCAGTGAAGGCATTGAGTGTCAGATCGAGAGTGCTGATGGTTGATATATTGCCGATGGATTCAGGAATGGTACTTGTTAGGAGGTTCATAGAAAAGCTGAAGTAATTGAGGTCTCTCAAATAGCCTATTTCAGGTGGAATCTCTCCTTGCAGCTGGTTGGCACTAAGATCAAGCATGACAAGGTCGGTGAGGTTGCTTAGCTGAACCGGGATCTTACCGACGAGGTTGTTTTCCGCAAGTATGATGGTAGAAAGCCGAGGCATTGTCGCCAACCATGCCGGTACAGGACCAGTGAAGTTATTTATGGACAAGGAAAGAGCCTCAAGGTTTTTGCATCTGGCCAGTGCCGGCGGGATGCTGCCAGTGAAATGATTCCGAGAAAGACTTAATTTTTGCAGCATAGGGAGGTTAAAGCTCTTGTTGCCGGGGAGGGTACCGAAAAGATTGTTGTTCACCAAACCAAAGATTCGGATCAGGGACATGTTGAAGATGGCAGCAGGGGACAGTGCCCGTAAGAAGGTTGAGCTCAAGGACTAGGATTTCAAGCTTCGTCAGAGAGCCGATCGCTTCAGCCTTCAGGTATGCCTCCGGCAAATCTGTTCCGGCCAAGCCATGTGACACTCAAATCAGGTGTGTTGTTAAAGAGGCCTTGAGGTATGGTGCCACTCAGGTCGTTGGAGTTGAGGCTTATGTACTTGCGCTTGCGCACGCATGCAATTCGGAGGAACGGCCCCGGAGAGGCCATTGTAACCGAGGTCAAGATACTCAAGCTGGGTGAGGTTGCCAAGCGCCGAGCGGATGTACACAAAAGCAGATCAATAGTAACATACTCACAACAAATTGAACAATAGTTACGAACACACAGACACTACCAGAAAAACGGCAATTGCCGTGTTGTCCAACCTTTGCCGTGTGCCATACATCTCGGAACACGGCAATTACAAGCTTTGCCAGGTTCCACGGCAAAGATTAAAAACACGGCAAACTCTGGGAAAAGAACACGGCAAAAAACCAGCACGGCAAAAGTCCAAAAAAAAACACGGCAAAGAGTAGAACACGGCGAACCTCGAGTAAGATACACAGCGAAGGTCTAGGCCACGGCAAAGGCGGCGCCACGTGTCCCGGGCGAGCGCTCAAGACGGCGTCATCATAACGGCATGGATTTGCCGTGTGCCCCTAACAGACACACGACAAAGGCCCTTCTCTCGCGCACGCCCCTCCCATCCCGCCAACTTTTCCCACGTGAAGCAGCATGTCGGCAGCATTTTGGCGCAAACCTTAGCCGTGTGCAAAAGAGCAAGGAGCACGGCAAAGATGTCTTTACCGTGTGCCATTTCAAAAAGAATACGGCAAAGATTTGTCGTGTGCAATTCTAAAAAGCACATGGCAAAGGTCCATTTCCCTCTTCTGCCCCGCCATTTCTCTCTTCTTTCCCGTCGTTTCTTTCCCGCCGTTTCAGCACTCGTCCTCCCTATATATACCTCTGTCTCGGGAATTTCTCCTCCACATCCACCAACACTTCTCCTCTCTAGCACCGGCACCTTCAATTCTCCTCCAAACACCACCAGCGAAGACATTCTAGAAGTCATCTTGTTGCATCTTGAAGTGCAGTTCAGATTACCTTCACATGGTCAATGATACCAGCTGCTTTCATTATGTCAACATACTCCTCTACAGTAAGCAAAATGCAGTATTCGGATTGACATTTCAACTGCATTTTAGAGGCTTGAACATGGTATATTTTTTAGAATCTCAAAAGTAGAACGTATAGCAAAAACACAGTTAATTAGCATAGACCTTTTGCTGCATCACAACACAACACAAGCTAAAATTTTCTTTAGACTTACCCGTTTGCAGTCCTAAAACCCTATATAGTTGGGCAATATTTAGAAGAACATGAATGTTTTTGTTGATCGTGGGTGCGGGGCCACCATATGGAGGCGGCGTGATCGAGTCTGGGGAGGCAGATGGCATCCCATAGGGTACCAACGAGGCTCCAGGGGATGCAGGAGCGGCAAACGTCAAAGGAGTCGCGGACGGCGACTGGGCTTTCAAGATAGGCGCGGGCAACAGCTGGGCCGTAGGTGCGACCATGGGAGGCGTCCTTGCGTGCGTCCAAGAGAGCGGGTGGGACACCAAGAACAACGCTCCTGCAACAGGACGAGACACAGCGGTGGGGTGGCACGACGTTGTGGCGGCGGCGGAAAACATGACAGAATCTGATACCATGTAAAATAAAAAAGTTTGGACAACTGCTCAACACCCTAATATAGACGTGGCTATCTTATATATATGGGTACACAATATATGTAATGTGTACAATACATGTACACGTAATATATAGACGGGGGAGGGGGGAGGGTGGACTAGTGGGGCAGAAAACTAGGGGCCCACACAGATATAGGCCTAGTATACATTACAAAAAAAAAGCAGCTAGGTAAGCTTTTTACAATTTTACTTGGTCCTTTTTCGCCGAAGTCTGTCCCCGTTGGGGCATCTCCAGCGGCGCGACGCAAATGGTCGCTGAGCATCCGTTTTCGTTCACCGTGACCGGAAATGCGTCTAGGGCCTGTTCCAGCGGGGCGACGCAAAGTGACCGGGCCGTCCGCGGAGACGCAAACCTGGCCCAAATATGCGCCAGGTTTGCGTCTCCGCGGACGCTCGGCGTTCGCGCCGAGCGTCCTCCATTTCTTACCCGGTCCCGCATGTCAGGGACAGCGAAATCGACCGCTTCGATTTGCTTCTTGTTCCCCTTCTTTCCTGCCCTAGTGCTACGGCACCACCCCCACCCCTAGCGCCGCCCTACGGCCGTAGCGCCGCAGTAGTCGGCGTCTGCTCCGTTCTTGCCGCGCGGGAGAGCAGGAGCGTGCTCCGCCGCGTACGTGCCGGCTGTTTTCGGCCGAAACGCTCCCGGTTGCGCCGCCCTTCCGCGCCGCCCATGACCTGTTCGGTCAATTGCGCCGGTAGGTTTCTACCGTGTTTTCGGCGCTATTGTGCGCGGCCATTGATCCGCAGTTTGTACCCACGCAGATGGACATGTGGCAGATGTTGGACAAGTTCCGCGCGGAGGTTGTCGACTCCTCTTCCGACGAGGAGTCCGATGAGTCCACGCAGACATTGGCAACTACTGCGGCCTCCATGATCCACGAGTTCACCTCTAACCCGGGGCCGCAACACCGGGGCTCTGTGAAGGGGCGCTCCAAAACCTGCCGCGCAACAGAGTGGAAGGGCAGGCCCGCCTCCACAAGGACTACTTCCACCTCACCAATCCGATCTTCCCGGAAAAAATGTTCCGGCACCGATACAGGATGCCAAGGGACCTGTTCTTGGTCATTCTACGGGGCGTCGACCCGTACTTTCAATGCAGGCGCGATGCAACAGGTGCGTTAGGCTTCACCTCGTACCAAAAATGCTCCGCGGCTATTCGCATGCTCTCATATGGAATGGCTACGGATATATTCGATGAGTATCTTCGAATGGGTGAGAGCACCTGTCTTGAGGCCATGTACAGGTTTTGCCGAGCCGTCATTGCCGTGTTCGGAGAGTATTACTGTAGGGAGCCAACTGTTGAGGATACAAGGCGCCTCCTTTCTATCAACGAGTCTAGAGGCTTCCCAGGAATGATTTGCAGCATAGATTGCATGCACTGGCAGTGGAAAAACTGTCCATTTGGATGGCAGGGTGCGTACAGTGGGCATGAGGAGGGAAAAACTGTCATTCTTGAAGCTGTCATATCTCAAGATTTATGGATTTGGCATTCATTCTTTGGCATGGCCGGTTCCAACAATGATATCAATGTGTTGCACCGATCACCGGTTTTCGAAAGGCTCATGCAAGGCAAAGCTCCCCGGGTGAGCTATGAGATCAATGGAAATGCATATGACAAGCCATATTATCTTGCTGATGGCATCTACCCTGACTGGGCCACATTGGTGAAGACTGTCCGTACTTCAAACTCCGAGAAGACGAGAAGGTTTGCGAAGATGCAAGAGGCTTGCAGGAAAGATGTGGAGCGTAGATTTGGTGTGCTCCAAGCTCGGTGGGCAATTGTCCGTCACCCGACAAGAACATGGTCGCTGAAGACCATGCATGAGGTGATGACATGCTGCGTGATCATGCACAACATGATCGTTGAGAACGAGCGTCCTGATGGCCGCAATGAGAACCACTGGGAATTCCAAGGTGAGCTGGTTACGCCACTTCCTAGAGCTTCATCTTGGCAGGACTATCTACATAGGAATGTAGAAGTCACTGACGAGAACGTCTCCAAACAGCTGCAAACGGATCTGATTGAGCATCAATAGACATTGGCTGGCCATGCAGATCATGCCTAGAGGAGTACTATCTTATTTGCATGCAGACTTTTTAAAATTTAAATGTAATAACTATGACTTTGTTGAATATTATTTTGTTGTTTCGAAACTTCATATTTCATGCAAACGCGGAAATGCGTCGCGCCGCTGGAGCCTCCCCAAGGTGCAAACGGACGCGCGGACAAAAACGGTCTGTCTCGCGTCCGCCGCGCGACGCAAACGGACATTTCAGACGTCCGAAATACGTCGCGCCGCTGGAGATGCCCTCGGTGCTTCTTTGGGCCTTTTCCGCGATGTCTGTCCGTGACTCCTTTCTTGTGAAACTCAGTTTAGGCGCAGAGTGTACTAACAGTGTTCACATCACGTAAAAAAAACAGCGTTCAGGTCACCCTAAAAAAAACAGTGTTCACGTACGTACTAATAGGTTCCGTGCATCGAACCGATTAGTACTAGAGTTCAATACCGTGTCGTATTGGCTGTTTCGCTTCCCGGGTATATACATATATAACTATATAAGTAATTACAAAGACAGGCTCGATCTGTGGCAATCCATCGCTTCTTGTGTGCGTGCGCGTTTGGTGCTAGGTGCTAGCATGTTTAGCTCTGGTTTGCTAGCTATACACCATACACGTTCAACTCGCGACGGAATATCGGATACGTGCGTGTGGCTTCGTCGTCGATCGTCGCCGGACTACTCGGCGCGCTGGTCTCTGGAACACCACTCGCACCTTGAACACCCGTAACAACTACGGTACCTCGCGTACCATGGATCAGAACGGTGACGGCACAAGCAGCAGCCGGTCAATGGAGTCCACAGACGTCGACACTGCAACAACCCCAGCGCTGCCCGACGACGTCCTAGTGGAGATCCTCCTCCACCTGCCGGCCAAGTCCGTCCTCCGGTTCCGCGCCGTCAGCAAGCTGTGGCGTAGCCTCCTCTCCGACCCTGGCTTCATCAACGATCACCACCGGCGTGCACCCATCGCCCTCATCCTCAACTGCACCTACGTCACCAACGGCGCTGCCACTGCCATATCGGCGCTGCCGTTCCCCTACACCGACCAATCGACGGCAGCGCCTCTCTACTGTGGCATCGCTTCTCGGCATACGTACCTCACAGGATGTTGCGACGGCTTACTCCTCTTGTCGTGCATCTGCTTCGGTGTAAACGGAAACAGCTTCAGCCACTTCGTATGCAATCCGGCGACTAGAGAGTTGGCCAGACTGCCTGCCGACCTCGGTAATGTGGAATTCGTGGGATTCTACCCGCACGCGCCCACGGCCGAGTACCGCGTCCTCTGCCACAACGTAGACCATCCTTACAAGATTTACGAGTACCTGGTGGCGGCGCCGAGCCAGCACGCGGCGAGGCGACTCGGGCCCTCCAACTTGTGGACGGACACCGACCGGTCGTTGGTCGACGAACCGGTGACCCACCGCCGCTGCCTCCACTGGATGCTATGGCGCCGCAGCATGGGCACGGTGGTGTTCGACACGGTCTCAGAGGAGTTCCGCCGTATGCGCGGCCCGGTGGACGGCGACACACGCATGGACAAGATGTTCGGCCGGCTCGTGGGAGTAGACTGGGCGCGTCGCTGTTCGCGGCAGATGAGGGGGTGCTCAAGCTGTGGGTGCTCGAGAGCTACGAGGAGGAGGCGTGGGGGTTGAGGTACACCATCGACGTTAGCTTCTTCAATCAAGGAGGCCCGTTTTTCTCTATATCCCTCGCCCACGTGAGCGACGAGGGTGACGCCGTACTCACGACCTTTGGACAGAAACGAGTCGGCGTCTACAACCTAAGGAGGGGCCAGGTGGTGAGCGCTATGCAGAAACCGTTCCACGCTCATGTTCATGGGACGGACCATGTCTACCAGGAGAGTCTCCTGTCATTGGCTCCAAAAGCCGTCGGTGATCGTACACGATCTTAGTGACATCGATCACAGGTTTTAGTTTGTCGGATGGGAAAGAAACCTCATCTTTTGTACGTCTGGTGCATACTAACCAATGAAGCTCAACACTCTCGAACTAAGCTATTTAAACTTTTTAGTACAAATACTTCGAGAAGTTCAGTGAAAAAACGGTTTAGCTTTTTTTTCCCATACTTCCTAGCTTCTCGAGCTTGATCACTTTAGTATTTGTTGTCCTAGGGCGCTAAGAGGGTATGCCTTCTGACAACCGCCATCCTCGGTGCCCCTGCTTCACCATCTAAGATATTTTTCTCTAATGTGTATTGCCTCATTTATTTGTTGCATGCTAGAAATTGTTTGGTAAGATATAATAATTGCGAGAACACCTACAACCGGTACGCTCCCTGAGTCTCCTGTCATTGGCTCCAAATTAAAGGCGTCGGTGATCCTACACGAGTTAAGTGGTTGGTTCTAGCCTGAACCCAATAGCAGGCTTGTATTATACTTTATCAAAATCATGATTCTGAATCGGATAGAAAGCTCTATGGTAGAATCAAAAACCGTAGAATCATTACTTTCAACTTCGCAAAAATCTTAGATTTTACTTAATAGGATTGTATAATTTTTCGAAAATTTGGGAGGGCAAATATAGGAATTTTTTTCTTGGTAGACGCTTCATTAGAAAGCCCATTTTTCGCGATTAGAAAATAAATGTGCATAGAAAATGAAAACTTCCAACATCAACATTGTTTGACATCCCAAGATACACACAGGTGCATAATATGTGGTCATTTCAGGTTGGCTATTTGTTAGGCTCCCGGTATTCGGGTCAACCTTCCACCGCTTAATTATCCACCGATTAGAATCCTGACTCCTCCAGGTATTTCTTTCCTCTGTTTTCATCTAGGCCTTTCTCCTACAGAGACATCTCCATAAGCCTTTCCGGTGTCTGTCTTCCTCCCCCCAAACCACCGCTCACTTTGAACCCTATCTGACCTCTCCCTTGTTGACATCTATCTCTAGCCGCCAGGGCCGGCTCTGACCCATGGCGACCTTGGGCGGCGGCCTAGAGCCCACGCCTAGGAGAGGGCCCAAGATTTAATTCTCCCTTGTACTCCCTCTGTCCCAAAATGTAAGGCGCCTAAGAATTAGCGAAAAGTCAACGTTTTAAAAGCTTGATCAAGTTTATACACAAATATATAAATATTTACAATATCAATACATTCACTCAACTCCTCGTTGCCTTAGCTAACTCATCATCTAATATGTATCTAATCCATGATTAAATCATTCAGTTTCTCGTCGCCTTAGCTAGCATGATAGATTAAGGTTCTTTGAGAATGGTTTGATCAGACATTAGAAGACACATAATTAACTTAGCGCCGGTCTCAAAGTTTTTTGAGTTGATGTCGTTGCAAAATTGCTGGTTCATAAGTTGTAAGCCATGTATATTGGTCAATGTTGGCGTACAAGTGTGGGCACATGCACCAAATAGAATACCAGAATATTTGTGAACACAAGTATCCGTGCAGGTATGAAAAATGGAATATAAGATTGTATGACGATTTGTTATTGTTGATGTGGCACCAGTGGCGGAGCTTCAACGATAATCTTGGCTGGGCCAAGATGCAGTCTCCTTGGTAGGCTGGCCCAGAAAGGAGAACAAAGGAATGCCAAAATCTTGGGTGGGCCACGATCCAGTTAGGCCCCAACGTAGCTCCACCCTGTGTGGTACTAGTGGTGTCAAATTTCTTATTAGTAAAATAGTACATGTAAAAAAAGTAGGAAAACACTTGTAATCGGTCGGCCGATAGAAGGAAACGTCGGCCGTTCCGTCTCAATCGTATTTCCTCTAGACCACCTTCCGCGCGCGTTGACGTAGCCCCATGCATTTAGGCCCTGTTTGTTTGGGCTGGAGCTTGAGCTTTTACTGCTTTTGGGTCTTTAAAAGCACAAGCCCAGCTAAACACCTAACTTCTAGGCATGGGCTTCTACAAGCACTTGTCACATTTACACTTGAAGCCCATAAGCACGTCCCGGGGTACTTCCCGCAGCTTCCCGTGGCTTCTCACTTACAAATCGAACCGGTATACAATAGCAGCCCAAAATGATATATTTTTTGCATCTTGAGAAAAATTTCAGATTCTTAGTTAATTAATATTTTATAGTAAAATCTTTTAAATAGAAAATAATAAGGAAAATAATATTTTTGTTATTATTAACTACTAAGGAAAATAATATTTTTGTTATTATTTTCTATTTTACATTTGACCAGTCTACCAACCGTCCTGGATGCAGTTCGCCAAACAGCAATTTTACATTTGACCAGCCATCCAGTCTCCAAACTGGATGCAGCTTGCTAAACAAGCAATTTTACATTTGACTGTACCATCCAGCTTCCAACACTGCTCAGATCTTAGCAGCTCCAGCTGCTTTTCGTTCAGCTGCAGCCCAAACAAACAGGCACTTAATCAGCCGCCCAACTGCTTCCAACTAGCTAGAGCATGCATGTACACATGGTTTGCTAGGTGCATCGCTGGCTCGATGCATGCTAGTATATGCATGGGCTAGCACGCACGGTTCCCTCTCAATAAATGATACCTTTTCTTTATAAAAAAAAGAGGGAGTAGTCTAATTTAGCTGATGATTTCGGTTGGACGCGGATGGTTCACGACACATCTTGGAGGCGTGCGTGATGCGAGTTGCGAGTTGCGACCGACCGCGACTGTCCATGTGCACCCAAGCGGTCGGATCAATCAAAAGGGACTTCTACCGGCACGCGCTGGTCTCTGGAACACCACTCGCACCTTGAACACCCGTAACAACTACGGTACCTCGCGTACCATGGATCAGAACGGCGACGGCACAAGCAGCAGCCGGTCAATGGAGTCCACGGACGACACTGCTACAGCACCGGCGCTGCCCGACGATGTCCTAGTGGAGATCCTCCTCCACCTGCCGGCCAAGTCCGTTCTCCGGTTCCGCGCCGTCTGCAAGCTGTGGCGTAGCCTCCTCTCCGACCCTGGCTTCATCAACGATCACCACCGGCGTGCACCCATCGCCCTCATCCTCAACAGCACCTGCGTCACCAACGGCGCTGCCACTGCCATATCGGCGCTGCCGTTCCCCTACACCGACGAATCGACGGCAGGTCCTCTCTACTGTGGCATCGCTTCTCGGCATACGTACCTCACAGGATGTTGCGACGGCTTACTCCTCTTGTCGTGCATCTGCTTCGGTGTAAACGGAAACAGCTTCAGCCACTTCGTATGCAATCCGGCGACTAGAGAGTTGGCCAGACTGCCTGCCGACCTCGGTAATGTGGAATTCGTGGGCTTCTACCGGCACGCGCCCACGGCCGAGTACCGCGTCCTCTGCCACAACATAGACCATCCTTACAAGATTTACGAGTACCTGGTGGCGGCGCCGAGCCAGCACGCGGCGAGGCGACTCGGGCCCTCCAACTTGTGGACGGACACCGACCGGTCGTTGGTCGACGAACCGGTGACCCACCGCGGCTGCCTCCACCGGATGCTATGGCGCCGCAGCATGGGCACGGTGGTGTTCGACACGGTCTCGGAGGAGTTCCGCCGTATGCGCGGCCCGGTGGACGGCGACACACGCATGGACAAGATGTTCGGCCGGCTCGTGGGAGTAGACGGGACGCCGGGCGCGTCGCTCTTCGCGGCGGATGAGGGGTGCTCAAGCTGTGGGTGCTCGAGAGCTACGAGGAGGAGGCGTGGGGGTTGAGGTACACCATCAACGTTAGCTTCTTCAATCAAGGAGGCCCGTTTTTTTCTATATCCCTCGCCCACGTGAGCGACGAGGGTGACGCCGTACTCACGACCTTTGGACAGAAACGAGTCGGCGTCTACAACCTAAGGAGGGGCCAGGTGGTGAGCGCTATGCAGAAGCCGTTCCACGTTCATGTTCATGGGACGGACCATGTCTACCAGGAGAGTCTCATGTCATTGGCTCCAAAAGGCGTCGGTGATCCTACACGAGCTTAGTGACATCTATCACAGTATCAAGCTACAACGGTTTCAATTTGTCAGATGGGAAAGAAACCTCATCTTTTGTACGTCTAGTGCATACTAACAAATGAAGCTCAACACTCTCTCGAACTAAGCTATTTAAACTTTTTAGTACAAAGACTTGGAGAAGTTCGGTGAAACAATGGTCTAGTTTTTTTTTCCATACTTCCTATCTTCTCGAGCTTGCACCGGTCTCGTGCATCACTTCAGTATTTGTTGTTCTAGGGCGCTAAGACCTTCTGACAACCGTCATCCTCAGTGCCCCTGCTTCACCATCTAAGATATTTTTCTCTAATGTATTGCCTCATTTATTTGTTGCATGCTAGAAATTGTTTGGAAGGATACAATAATTGTGAGAACACCTACAAACGGTACGCTCCCTGAGTCTCCTGTCATTGGCTCCAAAAGGCGTCGGTGATCCTACACGAGTTCTAGCCTGAACCCAATAGCAAACTTGTATTATACATTATCAAAATCATGATTCTGAATCGAACCGTAATCTCTATGGTAAAATAAAAAAGTCCTAGAATTATTACTTTCAAATTCTCCAAAATCTTAGATTTTACTTAATAGGGTTGTATAATTTTTTGAAAATTTGGGAGGGCAAATATAGGAATTTTTTCTTGGTGGACGCTTCATTAGAAAGCCCATTTTTCGCGATTAGAAAATAAATATGCATAGTACATGAAAACTTCCAACATCAACATTGTTTGACATCCCAAGATACAAACATGTGCATAATATGTGGTCATTCCAGATTGGCTACTTGTTAGGCTCCCGGTATTCGCTCAACCTTCCACCGCTTAATTATCCACCGATTAGAATCCTGATCCCTCCAGATATTTCTTTCCTCTGTTTTCATATAGGCCTTTCTCCTCCAGAGACATCTCCACAAATCTTTCCGGTGTCTGTCTTCCTCCCCCAAACCACCGCTCACTTTGAACCCTATCTGACCTCTCCCTTGCTGACATCTATCTCTAGCCGCCAGGGCCGGCTCTGACCCATGGCGACCTTGGGCGGCGGCCTAGAGCCCACGCCTAGGAGAGGGCCCAACATTTCATTCTCCCTTGTACTCCCTCCGTCCCAAAATGTAAGGCGCCTAAGAATTAGCGAAAAGTCAACTTTTTAAAAGCTTGATCAAGTTTATACACAAAAATATAAATATTTACAATACCAAATCAATATCAATACATTCACTCAGCTCCTCGTTGCCTTAGCTAACTTATCATCTAATATGTATCTAATCCATGACTAAATCATTCAGTTCCTCGTCGCCTTAGCTAGCATGGTAGATTAAGGTTGTTTGAGAATGGTTTGATCAGACATTAGAAGACACATAATTAACTTAGCACCGGTCTCAAAGTTTTCTGAGTTGATGTCGTTGAAAAATTGTTGGTTCTTGAGTTGTAAGCCATGTATATTGGTCAATGTTGGCGTACAAGTGTGGGCACATGCACAAAATAGAATAACATAATATTTGTGAACACAAGTATCCGTGCAGGTATGAAAAATGAAATATAAGATTGTATGACGATTTGTTATTGTTGGTGTGGCACCAGTGGCGGAGCTTCAACGATAATCTTGGCCGGGCCAAGATGCAGCGGTGGAAGAGTTTTTTTCTTGAGAATAGGAAGCCTTGGTAGGCTGACCCAGAAAGGGGAACAAAGGAATGCCAAAATCCTGGGCGGGCCACGATCCAGTTAGGCTCCAACGTAGCTCCACCCTATGTGGCACTAGTGGTGTCAAATTTCTTATTGGTAAAATAGTACATTAAAAAATAGGAAAACACTTGTAATCTGTTGGCCGCTCGAGGGCAACGAAATCGGGCGTTCCTTCCAACTAGCTAGAGCATGCATGTACACTTTGTCAATAATTGAGCATGCATGTATGCCTCATATCCCTTTTCTGTTAAAGAGGGAGTAGTCTAATTTGGCTGATGATGTCATGTGTGCTACCTAAATGGATGCATGGGCGCATGGCTAGCTGTTGTTTAGTTTGCAAAGCTCAAGCACCCGCCATGTTGTTCGTTGGTTCATCCGAGCACGTTCGCGACCATTCTGATCTAGTTGGCACTTATCTTACCTGAAGATGGAGACCTTCGAGCTACTTTTGTGATGTCGTCAGATCCCTCCGCCAGCCGTGACTACCATGATTTCGGGGAGATGCTAGACCGGTGGGGATGGCCTAGAGTCACACAATCTAGTGCCTAGGGGCTCCGGCAAGCCGGGTTCATGTTCAGTGGTCTCGAATCGGCAAGTCTGGGCTGCCATGGACGATGGTTTCATGTTAGTGATATGTTATTGTTCTAATCGTTTGTGACTTTTGTAAAAAATAGTTGGTGAATTTTGTTGTAATTCAGTCCGTAGCAAATTGATTGTTGCTTGACCGTTTTTGTATTGTTTGCAAACATATGGATTTTTTATTGTAACTGTTTGCGATTTTTGTAAACAATAGTTGGTGATTTTTGTTGTAATTCAATCCGTAGCAAATTAATTGTTGCTCGACCATTTTGCATTGTTTGCAAACACATGGATATTTTGTTGTAATCGTCTGTAAATTTTGTAAAAACTAGTTGGTTATTTTTGTTGTAAGTCAATATGTAGAAAGTTAATTGTTGCTACATCATTTTTGCATTGTTTGCAAACATATTAATGTTTTGTTGTAATACTTTGCGGTTCTTGTTGTAATATTTTCCAATTTTTATTAAAATTTGTAGGTAATTTTTGTTGTAAATCAGATTACAAGAAAATTATTGTTTAACCACTTTTTGATGCATTGCTTTAATTTTTTCCGATAATTTGTTGTAATAGTATATATTTTTTTAATTAACTCAACTTTATCTAGATACGTATCTAAGTATGTTTGTTGACAAGATGTATCTATATTTAGACAAAGTTAAATCAATTAATATAAATAGGGAGAGTACATTTTTACTTAGCTTACACAGTTTTAACAAGTGTGTACACTAGTGTATGGGTATAGCATAGAATTATTACATCAGTTTTTGGTGGGTTCCACCCACGTGGACATGGGGAGTGCATTCAACGCAGAGCAGTGCAAGTGCAAGTTCATTGATGCGAGCATACGACCATCCGTGCCCGCGCGTGAACAGCATGCCAGTGCTGTTGAAAACGACACAGAATAGGGCCCACGACCGATTTTTGTCAGAATTTCGGCCAACCGACGGCTAGCACGACAAAAAAAAAATGCTTTTTCAGCAAGCATGGCACGTGGCAGGACCTGCTCTTGTGAGATTACATTAGATAGTTTGCATACATGAGGCATGAATTTCTTGCCTGAACCCAAATATTACATGTTCTATCTACTTTGCGACTTCTTTAGTCTTTCTATCATAATATTTAAGTGCTTAAAAATTGTTTATAGATATCCTAGACTAAAACTATCTGGCCCGATGTGAAATTTAATATTTACAAGTAAAGATAGACAAATATATATGTACTTTTGGGTATGGCTACATACATATCAGTCTTGGAGGCCCACGTCGTCACTCAACTTCGCCCTTGGGCCTCACATTTTATTTATTGTTATCTCATTTTACTAATAACGAAGCATTGTGCTTGACAACCACATGTTGGAGTTGGGGGCACAAGACAAAAAAAAACTTGCTTTGCAGGTTGCTAGACAAGGCTTGAAGAAGATTCACCTTTATTCCCCGAGAGTTCGATATTAAACCCCTAGTCACCCTTATGGCAAAAAATTCTCTTGGTACAACACTCTGCACTTGGAGTCCTAACAAATTGGCACACTTTCTTAGTGTCATCAGTCCCCTGGCCTTTTTAAGATAAACAGTTTAGCCAGTCCTAGCCTGCCTCCATCGCCATGGGAAAGTGGTTGTTCTGCAAGACGAATCACGGTCACGAGGCCGGATCTTCTGGCGCAACTAAGGAGAAGACCCCGCGAAACCGCCGGTACGTTAATGTGGAGCTCTCGCACCGGCAGTTCGAGAAGAGCCGGCCGATTCCTCGGCGGGATGCGGGCTTGGCGAGCGGCGAATGAAATTTGAACTCACGTCGTGTCCTAGTGCCTCTGGTGCCGCACGAGGGGCGCCAACGCCAATACGAGATCCGCCAATGTTGCTTCATCATGCCACCAGATCTACGTGAAGATCCAGTGTTCGCCCTTGATTCCTATAACTAGTCCACCTTCCGGAGCTGGGACTTCAACCCGCGCTACCATGCCGGTTATCTCGGTGACGCCAACTTCACCAGGAGCGCGACCTCAACGGCGACGAGGTGCACGAGGATGACGAGGTCGTAGTCCTCGATGCCCCAAAGCTAACTAAAACAGACATATACGTCCTGGCTCAAACAAACGTAGACAGAAGCTTTCCGTATCTATTTTACGTTGGGCCGCTAAAAATACCCTAAAAACTCCAAGATTCAAACACCAACAAGAATAACATCCGGGGCTTGTTTGGTTCGTCACAAAGTCTTTTCTCGCGTAGGAGAAACAAAAACGGTTCGTTTGGTTGTCCACGGGAGAAATATTCCCTGCATCGCATGAATTTTAAAGCAGCCAAAAAGTTGGTCCAAAAAAATTTGTCGAGCGTTTTTCCGGGGCCAGGCCGTGGCTAGCGCAAAAGTGGGCATTGGTGGATAGAGGCGTGCGGGTATCTTTATGTTACATTGGCACTAATCTGCATTATTTTAATCCTCCTCAATTTATAAAATAGAGGGTCGATTTGAAATATGATGAACACGAAAAAAATGCATATTGATGTTACGAATCAATTCCGATGAACGGTTTTTGGTTTCGTGGCCTATGTGTATGAAAATTCCGTGTCCCGTTTGAAGCTTTTTTGGCCGAATTTAGTCAAATTGTTCGTAACCATTTGCGTGTTTCAAAATTTCTTTCGAGCTAGTACCTTCATCTCACTGTCGCGCATAACTTTTATATTCATAGTTCTCCATTTTGACATTCGTATATGAGTAGATGTGTGTTTTCGAAGTATACTGTACGTTGTTGTGTTGTTGTAGATCTACTCGTTTACGAATGTTGAAACCGAGAATTTTGAACACGAAAGTTGTGTGAAATGGTGAGCTGAAGCTACTCCCCAAAAGAATTTTGAAATGGTCGACCGTGTGGGAAATTTTGACTAAGCTCATCCACAAATGGCTCAAAAGGAAACACGAAATCGAGTTTGAAATACTCGACGAAACGACGAACCGATGATGGGAATGGAATCACAACATCGAGGCTCATCTTTTGCATGTAAACTTGATCACGAATTGATGAATGGTTAGACAAATTAGAGGTGATTACAATTGAACTAGTTTAGGTAACCACAATCTTTCTTAACCAGTACAACCAAATGAACTGCTTCTTATTTCTCCACTTGAACCCAAATAAAATTATTGGCATCCAAACATAATGACAAAGTTAGCCCAAGACTTTTTTTCCCCTATACTGTAACTTTTAGACTAAATTGCATGAGAGGAGAAGAAATGCGAAAAACATGTCAGCAAGCAATAAGGTCCCTATAAAACTAGTTCTAGTCAAGTGCTTAGTGACATGGCTACACACTCTCTCCCTTCGCATGGTGCCAAGCGGAAAACTCTTCGAACTAGCCACAATAAGAGTATTATAGGTAGTATCATGTATGCCATGTAGAAAAAAAAATTATGTGGTACATCAATTAATAAGAAGAGATGACTAGTATCATATGTAGATACCGTATCATAGCCCGTAAAACTAAAAAAAATAGTGACAAATACATCATGTACGCATGTTTGCATTGAGATTCTATAAAACATTAAATATAATAAAACTATGATACTAATTCATGATACTGTACGTTGTAAGTATTGTATCATAAATTAATATCTATGTATGATAATTCATGATATTTCTCATTGTGACTGGTTTCATGCTCACGTGGGCATTGCCAGCGCCACGTTTGCTTCATCAGATTAACTTTCGGTGGAAAGCAACAAACTTGGATGAGTAGCAGCGGTTCTCCCAAGGCGCCATTATTTCATTTGTTTGTAGGTGTACGTACAGGGTTTCCGAGGACGGGAAATCGGCCATGGAGTCCTTGACCAGCGCAGGCGCCGAGCGAGCGGCATCCACCGATCAGCCGCGGCCGCACGTCGTGCTGCTCGCCAGCCCCGGCGCCGGCCACCTCATCCCGCTGGCGGAGCTGGCGCGGCGGCTCGTCGAGCACCACGGCTTCGCAGCCACCCTGGTCACCTTCGCCGACCTGACCTCCTCCCCGGAAGCCCAATCCGGCGTCCCTGCCTCCGTCGCCACCGCCTCTCTCCCGTCCGTCCCGCTCCACGACCTCGCCGCCGACACGCCCATGGAGACTGTCCTCTTCGAGCTCGTCCGCCGCTCCCTCCCGCACCTGCGCGCCCTCCTCCGCTCCGCCGCGCACCTCGCGGCCCTGGTGCCGGACTTCTTCTGCTCCGCGGCGCTTCCCCTCGCCGCCGAGCTCGGCGTCCCGTCGTACGTGTTCATCCCCAGCAACCTCACCGCGCTCGCCATCATGCGCCGCATCGTGGAGCTCCACGACGGCGTGCCCCCCGGTGAGCACCACGACCTCCCCGACCCTCTCGAGCTCCCCGGGGGCGTGTCGCTGCGCCACGCCGACCTGCCGTGCGGGTTCCAGAGCAGCAAGGAGCCGGTGTACGCGCACCTCATCGAGGAGGGCCGGCGTTACCGCCATGCTGACGGCGTCCTGGTGAACACGTTCTACGAGATAGAGCCCGCAGCGGTCGAAGAGTTCAGGCAGGCGGCAGGGGAAGGCGCGTTCCCGCCGGTATTCCCCGTGGGGCCGTTCGTCCGGTCAGGCGCCGCCGAGGCCGGCGACTCCGCCTGCTTAGAGTGGCTGGACCGCCAGCCAACCGGATCCGTGGTGTACGTCTCCTTCGGGAGCGGCGGCTCCCTCTCCGTGGAGCAGACGGCCGAGCTCGCGGCCGGGCTGGAGGCGAGCGGCTACAGGTTCCTCTGGGTGGTGCGCATGCCGAGCATGGAAGGCGAGGGGGAGCACGGACGTGGCAAGGACAACCCGCTGGCGTGGCTCCCCGAGGGCTTCTTGGAGAGGACGAGGGGCAAGGGCCTCGCCGTGGCGGCGTGGGCGCCTCAGGTGCGCGTGCTGTCGCACCCGGCGACGGCGGCCTTCGTGTCGCACTGCGGCTGGAACTCCACGCTGGAGAGCGTGTCGTGCGGCGTGCCCATGGTCTCCTGGCCGCTGTACGCGGAGCAGAGGTTGAATGCCGTGGTGCTGGAGGGCAGCGTCGGGATGGCCCTCCCTGTGCGTCCGCGCGCGCGGGACGTCGACAGCGACGGCGGGGTGGTGTTGCGCGGCGAGATCGCTGACGCCCTGAGGGAGCTCATGGAAGGGCCGGTGAAAGGACGGGCCGTGCGGCGGCAGGCCGGGGACATGCAGCTGGCGGCGGCGCACGCGTGGGCGCCGGAGGGGTCGTCGCGCCGGGCGCTGGAGGAAGTCGCCGTCGCGTGGAAGGCGTGGCGCGGCTGGCGAGGGGAAGCAGTAACGGACATGTCCGCGAGCGGCAACCGGCGGTGATGATCGGATCCTGATGGACGTGCGTCCAAAGTTTGCGTGGATCATCCTAGTTTGTTGGTATACTAGCAGCGTGGCAATGGGTCAATAAGTGATAAAAATTTCTTGCCAAAAATTAAATAAGCAGATTCCGAGTTATGGATAGCCTGCCGCATCTTTTGTTGAGAGTCAGCGACAGATGACAACCTCGCTCGGGGGTGTCTTTTTCTCGCCTGATGACACTCAACCAAACCTCTGCCAACCGATCGATATGATCCTCGATGAAATGATCCATGCGATTTGCACGGCATTTTTTTTTATCACACCTGGTGACACCGATTTAGAGGTAGGCGTTTTTAGAGTAACTCCAGCCGTGACGGCACGTTTCTTCGTGCCGTGTTTGGCTCCAGTCGAGTCGAGTCCCTCAAACGTGGCTCCAAACTTGTTCGTGTGTTAATAAAGCATTGGACCCGCCATTTCCCGTCTCGCTTCTCGCTCTGTCCAGTGTTTTCAAAGCGTCCCCTGTTAAGCGGGGACGAGCTTGGGACGCCGGACAACATATAGGACCGCGCCGGACGGAAAAGCCTTTGGAGCGCGCTACTAGGGACAATAAAATGTCCGACGGACCCAAAAAAAAAACCTTTAAAAACGTTTTGAGGGACGCGACTGGAGTGGGGGACGTGTTTTGTTCGTGCCGCGTTTGGGGGACGTCGCTCCCCAGCCGCGTCCCCCAAACGCCGCCCCCAATCAGAAATTTAAATAGATGCATTCAAAAGAGATCGTTCCCGCCGATTCGTCGCGATCGAGTAGCGGCGATCGATCAAAGCACCGGGCGCGCGATCATATTAGCTGCACCGGTGGTGCATGCAAATTAGAAGAGGGGAAGGGGTTGGTCGACGCGCGTCGTGTCCTCGAGTCGACGCAGCCCGTCGAGCACGACGACCTCGTCGCGATCCGCCCGTTCCTCGTGCATGGTGCGTCTCGCTCCGTCGCCGACGCGGAGGCCGACGCAGTGTAGCAAGAGAAGACGCGTCGGCCTGCTTCTTGCCGCGCCGCCGCCGCCGCCGATGCCGCCGCCGGCCGCCGTGGCCGCCGCGTCCGCCGCCGCCATTTTGGCTTCGATGTCGTCGAGGATCCGGCCTTTGAAGAAGTTGTGCGCCGCTCGCGTCCGGGAGACATTCCTCTCGTCGACGTCCTCGCGCAGGGACATGTCGTCCCCGCGTTTCTTGAGCTCCAGCCTTCTCCTCTTGCCTCTTGAGCAGCTCGGCCCACCTTTGGTCGGCCTTCTTGTCGCGGGAGATAAAGGTCGAGGAGACGTCGGCGAGGCATTTCGTGATCGACGCTCGCGTCTTCTCGGACGACGCAGCTGCCGGCCAAGGCGGCCTTGGCAGCCTTGTTGCCAGTAGGACGCCCTGTCGAAGTTGCCAGCGGCGCGTCCAGATCAATGGCGTCCTTCCCCTTGGACAGCGACAAGCGCGTCAGCCGCCATTTCTCATTCATTTTGAGCTTTCTGGTAGTCGCTGTTGATGAGCTTGCGCTCATCGAACTCGGCCTTGATCCTCGCCCAATACTTCCCGCCTTTTTGGTTGGCGCCGATGATGGAGTCATGGCTCACCGTCGCCCACGACTCGCACGTACAAAGATCTTCCAGAGGCGTCCACTTCGGGCCTCGTGTGCCCGACGCCTTCTTCTTCTTCTTCTTCTTCTTCTTCGTCCTCACGCCGTCCGCGTCTACCTCCACGAGATCATCGTCACCGGCACCCTCGCTCGTCCTCTTCGTCGCCGCCCTCTTCGTCCTCATCATCGTCCTCCTCGTCGTCCTCCACCCCTCCTCTTCCTCGTCGTCCTCCTCCTCAACCTCGTCGTCCTCCTCGAGCACCGGCGCCGTCGTATTCGAGCGGACCCCCGCGGCCGGTGAAAGGGTCGCCGTCCGGACCGGGTCCCGCTCGCGCTGCTCGTACGCCGGGGAGTAGAGGTTGTTGGGGTTGAAGCCGCCGTGCGGCAGCCGCATCCCGGTAGTGCGGCGACAAGTTAGGCGTCACGCACCCGGGAGTGGCGGAGGGGCCGTCGTTGTAGAAGGCGGCTTGCGACGGAGAGATCACTCCGGGAACGTACACCGGCATGGACGTACTCCATGGGCTCGCGTTGGTGGCGGCGATACACCCGGCCATTACGTGCCGGTGCCGGCGCGCCGCCCGAGCCTTCTTCTCCGGCTCCACCGCCCTCCGTCCTTTCCGCTCCGCCGTCGATAGCTTCCGGCGCAGTGCAATCTTGCTGCCATTGATCTTCGGTCATTCCTTCGGGCTTCTTCTTCGCAGCCGGCGCCTTCCGCGGCTTCGCGAACGGCGCTTTCGCCCCTATCGTCGCATTGCCCGGCGGCTTCTGGCCGCTTTCTTCGCCATCTTTTGGGGGTTGTCGGCGGCGCCATGGAACGGGGAGAGGGTAGCGGCGGCGGGTGGACGGCGGGAGGGAGAAAGAAATCGGCGGGATAGGAGAAATGAATCGGCGGCGGGATATGTTTTGGGAGGCCCGTGCGCGGCGGTATAGGCGCGATTTGGCGGGAGCGGCGGGATTTGGCGGGAGTGTGAGACGAATTTTCCCCGTGCCGCCGACGGGTCGGCCCCGCGTCGGTTGGCCTCGCTGTTGTGTCCGGCGTCCCCGGAGCGTCCCCCGTGGGACGGGGACGGGCTCGGGCGCCGGACACCGTATCGGACCGCGCCGGACAAAAATGGGCTTTGGGGGACGCGGCTGGAACTCTTTTTTTGTCCGGCGCGCCCCAAATCCCTTTGGGGGACGGTTTGGGGGACGCGACTGGAGATGCTCTTATTATCTTAACCGGTGATTCGCATGGGATATATGATGCTGGACCCCAACTTAGATATTTTTATGAGCGTCACTATTCCATACAATCTCTATTGAATGCATGCATGTCAAAAATTGATTGTTTGGATGTATAGAATTGGGGCTGGGAATTAGAAAATCGAAAATTGTGCCTTTAATTTGGTTGTTTGGGTGCGTGTGGAATTTGGGCATGGAAACTGAGGCCAATTCCGAGCTCCGTTTCGTTGTGTGGAAAACAGCAGCCCGGGGAATCTTCCCACGGAATCTCCTTAGAATCTCATCTGCCCGCGCGTACCGCTTCGTCTAGGAAACAGAACAGACCCTTCCCCTCGCTCGGGAGGAACCAGCAGCCGCCGCACTAGTGGGCTTCTCCCTGCCCTAGTGCCCTCCTCTCTCTTCCCACCCCCTGCAATCCTCTTACTCTCCAGGTCGTCCTCCGTGGTCATCTCGTCGGGCGCCCCTAACCCTAGATCGGTCGGCGCGGCGGGAGGTGAACGACGCGGGAGGGGAACAACAGACTCTTCCTGGACCTCCCCAAGCCGGCCTCTTCCATGGCCTTTCCTCTCTCTCTCTCTCTCTTGTATCTGTGCAGCTGCGCGTTGGGATTTTTGAAAAGATCTCAAGACAAGGGAGCTGGGCAAGTAAAAAGAATCCGTTGACACATACTACCTCCATACCGGATTAATGGACAATTACGCATTTTGAGAAACAAGTTTAACAATAAATTTGGTCAACAAAATATAAGATATATGCCACAAAAGTTATACCGTTGGATATAATTTCTGTGATATATATAACGTTTTCAATAATATAATTTCTGTGATATATATCTTATATTTTATTGACCAAATTAGTAGTCAAACTTGTTTCTCGAAGTGCGTAATTGCCCATTAATCCGGTATGGAGGTAGTACTCAATCCTTCTAGAGTCTCTAAGTCTCGTGCTGCTTCCGTTCCGACCAATGTTTTAAATAGCCGGCTACAGGCTATAGCCGCGGCCTTCCAAAACAGCTATAGCTCGGCTATAGCCGACTATTTAAGAACTTTGACACTTTTTGGTAGCTAATGCAGTTAGCCGCACCATACGGAAAAACCTATAGCGGGCTATAGCTCGGCTATAGCCGGCTTTAAACTATGGTTCCAACAACGACACTCAAGACTCAAGGGGCGCTTGAATCGGCAATTCTGGTCCGTTCTTTTTCCTCCCCTGCTCGATCGATGCAACTTGTGCATGTGAACAGTGGCGGATCCAGAAAAATATGTGAGTGGGGCAAATCAAGTGAGTGGGGGTATTTCTTGTATAAATTTGCAAAATCTAAACAAATTTCAGTCAAATATGAGCAAGCATTAAAGGAATTTGAAATTTTGAGTGGGGGCGCATTCGAACCTGGAGGTTACAACTTAGAGCAACTCCAATAGTGTAGCCAGCCTGCTGGCTATCACTCAAGTGCAATGTCATCTATAGCCAACTTAGAGCAAATATATACAATAGTAAGCTATAAAAATATTGTACATTATCAATGTATGACCCACCTTTCAGTCTCACAAAGTGTCTAGGAGCACGTACTAGAGCTGGCTCTTGCATAAGAGCTCACTCTCCTTCTCTCTCCTCCAACTAAGCAATAATATACTATTTTAATCTTTATAGCTAGCTGACTAAGACTTACTATTCTTGCTCTTACAAGGGCATCAGTAAGAAAACCAAGACCCTCGCGGCAAGCGGGCCCCCCTAGATAGTGGTGGCGTAGCGGTGGTCGTTGGAGGTTGGCACGGGAGCTGGGTGGCGGTTGGCCACTGCGACTCGGAGGCTCACGCGCACAGCTCGTGACGCCCCCACCGTGGAGTCTGGGGGCTGCATGCGGGCATGATGGCTAGGAGGGTCGTGGAGGCCGCTGGCGCTGCGCAGTGCGGAAGTTTGGACGCTCACGTGCGTCTTGTTCTAATCGCCCGCGGGGGGTGTGTCGGCCAGTGGCCCCTCTCCGGCTACTGCGTTTTCGGTAGCCGACAGTGGGGGTGTTGCGGCAGGGAGTTTGTGAAGGTGGCTGCTGAGTGTGAGTTGAGGCAAGCAGGAGGTGCAGCCCGCTGTGAGGTGGAGATGCTTGGTCGGCGCCAATTATTTCGAGTTTGGTCGGCGGAAAGCTAGGAGTGTGGCCTCGGGGTCGGCGTGAAAGTCGGAGCAGCGACTCCTTTGTCTCTAGGGTGTTGTGCTTGGTCGCTTGGGAGGCAATCCGATGATCTGTTTGGAACGTGGTCTCGGGGCCAGTGTTGAAGGCGAAGCAGCGCCTACCTGTGGTGTGGGTTCCGGTTGCTTGGGTGGCGGAACCTTCGATCAGTTTGGGGCGCGACCTTCGTGTGGTGGTTGGTGGCACCGGTGGAGGCTTGGGGTGGAGTCCTGCGAGCTAGATCCGGGTGAAAGCCTGTCTCTGGTGGTGGTTGGTGCTGAAAAGGTCAACGCCTTTGGGTGTCGATCCCTTCTTGAAGGCAGGTAAGCTCTCGTACCTCTACTCGGTCAACTTCAGGGGAAACCCTTGATCCTTGCGATCGGACAATGGCAGCATTTAAATGTCGTTTTCCCTCTTGTTTTTGGAGTTGTGCTTTGACCGATGTGACTAGCGGAAGCCAGCGGTTGCCAGCGAGGAGCTCCACTTCAACTAGGCAGGGGCACGACCTTGGGGTCGGCATGGTTTTCGGAGCAGCGACTCTTTTTGGGTGTCAGTTTTAGTTGCTTGGGTGGCGGAACTGTCAACCAGTTCGGTGCGTGGCCTCGGGGTCGGTGTGTGTGTCTTGTGTTGATTGGGCGACGGAGTTGTCGGCTTGCCGGGTGCGTGGCCTCGGCGCTGGTGTGGGTGCTGGAGCAGCGGCTCCTTTGTGGTAGGTTGTTGTCTTTGCTTGCTTCAGTGGTAGAGCTGACGGCTCGGAGGGTGCATGGTCTCGAGACCGGCGTGTGTCGCTGATGTATCGGTTTTCGCTTGGATTTCTGTAATTGATCAGACAACTTTCTTCTTAATTAATGGAACGCGCAAAACTTTTGCCTAGCGTTTCAAAAAAAAATAACGAAAGGGCATCAAGCGATTTCAGATATCTTTGAGTCCGAGTACTAATTCAGATGTATTCATATTCATTTTACATAGGAAAATGCTCGTTTTCCTCCGGAGGTTACAACGCACGCTGCCTCCGGGTTGATCGTGCGCCACGCGTCCGTGAGAGGAAGAACTGTCCATGTGCGTGGGACCCACCACCTACCTTATCTTCTCACCTCATCTTCTCCTGTCCACACAAATCCCCCATTTCTTTCTCCTGCATTCACGCCACCGAGTAACTCACCGGCCCTCCTACCAGAGCTCTACTCCGACCAGCTCCGCCGCCCCCATCTCGCCAACGCGCCACCGTCCCTCTCTCCCCAGTGGTGCTGCTCGAGCGGCGGTCATAGTTGCTGCACTGGAGGCGGCGCCATGACGGCGCTACAAGACCAGGCCGGCGGTGCTGCAAAGGTCCAGGGTCGGAGCTGCAAAGGGACGCCCGTGGATCTGCAAATCCCCACCGTCGATGCTGCAAAGGGCGGCGGCGGAGCTGCAAACGGTCGTCGGCGGAGCTGCAAATCCCCTTCTCCGATGCTGCAAAGGGCGGCAGCGGAGCTGCAAGGGCCACCGGCGGAGCTGCAAGTCCCCACCACCGGTGCCTGCAAGGGCCGCCGGCGGAGCTTCAAAGGCCAAGCATGGCTGCCGCAAGGGCCACCGGCGGAGCTGCAAGTCCCCACCACCGGTGCTGCAAAGGTCCGCCGGCGGAGCTTCAAAGGCCAAGCATGGCTGCTGCAAAGGCCCACCACCAGAGCTGCAAAGGCCAAGCATGGCTGCTGCCAGCGGGGGCAACAGTGCTACAGGCGCCAGGGGTGGTGCGACCAGCCGGCGCCGGCAGTGATGCCGGTGGTTCTGCCGGCGGTGCTGCCATAGGAGGAAGATGGAGCTTCCATCGGCGGGACGCGGTGCTACGAGGAGGAGCGCATATGCTGCAAGGAGAGTCGGCGGTGCGTCCCACCGGAGTTCACGTGTCGCCGTCGAGATCCCTCACTGTAGGTGTTTCTAGGTGTGCCGGGAGGATGGTGCGGCCATTGCGTGATGTTTTTATTTTGTTTTTCTTTTTCTTTTTTTTCCTCTGTGAAAAATATAAGTGGTGGACGTGGGGTGGTGGTTCTGGAGGGACACGTGTCGGATGGGGGACTCGGAGGTTCGGGAGGAAATAATCCTCCGAAGGATCCTCAGCAGTGTCCTTTTACATAACACCGTAGAAAAAAGTACTAAACAAGAATAAATAAGGAATGTATCGACGTGTAGAACGAATGTAGAACAAATGTAAATTCGGATGTTACCTAGTTAGTATAAAATAAGAGCATGTACACGGATTAAAGCTAGAACCAAACATTAACCTCGCCCAAGATAACCACGATTATGCATCGAGTCAGGCCGAAGAAGAATATGGTGGACTAGGATCACCAACGCCTTTTGGAGCCGGTGACACGAGGTTCTCCTGGTAGACATGGTCGGTCGCAAGGAGATGGCCGTGGAACGGCTCCAGCCGCATGGCGCTCGTGACCACCTCGCACCTCGTTAGATTGTAGACAGCGACAAGTTTCCGTGCCATGGTGATGAGTACAGCGTCCCCCTCGTCGCTCACGTGAACGAGAGACACGGAGTAAAACCCCAAGCCTCCTCCATAGGTTCGATCCAAGAAGCTAATGTCGATGTTGTACCGAAATGCCCACGACTCCTTCTCGTAGTTAACGAGCACCCAAACCTTGAGTGCCTCCTCGGATTCGGCGAACAGTGTCGCGCCCAGTGTCCCGTCCACTCCCACGAGCTGGCCGTCGAATGGGTCATCCATGCTAGTGTCACCGCCAACCGGGCCGCGCATAAGGCGGAACTCCTCCGAAATTGTGTCGAACACGACCACCCCTAGGCTGGCACGCCATAGCATCCAATGCAGACAGCTGCGGTGGGTCACCGGTTTGCCGATCAACGGCAAGTCATCGTCCGTCCACAGATTGGAGAACCCGATCTGCCTGGCCGTGGGATCGCCCGGCGCCGCCACGAGATACTCGTAAATCTTGTACGGATGCTGTATGGACGAGTGGTATTTGTGGCAGAGGACGCGGTACTCGGCCGTGGGCGCGTGCCGGTAGAAGCCCACAAATTCTACCTGGCCGAGGTCGGCAGGCAGTCTGGCGAACTCCCGCGTCGCGGGGTTGCATACGAAGTAGCGGTACTCGTTTCCGTTGGCGTCGAGCTCCTCGGGCTGCAAGACGCTGCACGAGAGGAGTAGTAAGCCGTCGCAACACCCCTCGAGATTCGTTTGTTGCGAACTGATGCCACAGTAGAGGGGAGCCGCCATCGATTGGTTGCCGTAGGGGAACGGTAGCGCGGAGACGGCATCGCCGTTGTCGATGCAGGTGTCGTTGAGGAGGAGAGCGACGGGTGCACGCCGGTGGTGCTCGCGGATGAAAACAGGGTCGGAGAGGAGATGACGCCAGGACTTGCAGACGGTGCGGAACCGGAAGACGGACTTGGCCAGCAGGTGGAGGAAGATCTCCACTAGGACGTCGTCCGGCAGCGCCGTCCCGGTTGCGGCTGTGTTTGCCTCCGCGGCCGCCATTGTACGGGCCCGGCTCGGCTGCTTTTACTGTGGGAATTCAGATCAATATTGGTACCCTATAGGATCTCGGTGTTTGATGCGCCCAGCTAGTAGATGAAAACTATGATCGGTAGAGCAAAGCCCTTGCTAGCCCACCTTAAATCGTGAACGGATTCCAAGTACTGCCCTATCTGTCGCCGCAGCCGACCTGGAGTCGTGGAGAGATAGCAAGGCGCGTCGCATACACACCTACACCTACACTACATCAGAAACGTTCGCAGTTTTGGAAGAATATAATTCTTGTAATCCATACAGCAATCGTGCCATTAAAGAATTCAGGGAACAGGAACATCAATCGTGCAATTGAGGTCAGTACACCTAACCAAATTTTTTGCATTTTCTTTTTCTAAGCATTGCAAATGCTTTTGTTGTTGTTTTTAACAAGGTTGTAGAGCCTAGAAAGAGAAGAGAATTGAGCTCTTTTGATTCTTCTATCCGGGTTTTAAAGGGGATGTTTCCGACAATATTTCTTACAACCCAACAAGAAAAGAGAAACCCATAATTAATTTACTCGTTTAAATCATGCCATTGAATTTGCCATCAAGAGGGCTAAAGGGGGATGGAGTGACTTGTCAAGTTTGCACACGTGATAAGGAGTCTCATAACTAGGTGGTTGCTTCATATAAATCTCTTCTTCCAGAACACCATGGAGAAACGTATTTTCACATCTAGTTGCCTCAAACTTCATCTTTTTACACTGAAATAGCTAAAAAAATAGTCTAATAATAGCATCTTTAACAATAGGACTAACGGTGTCTTCATAGTCTATCCCATAGCATTGTTTATAGCCTTTTGCTACTAGTCTAGCTTTATATCTATCAATAGGGCCATCAGCTTTCCTTTTAATTCTATAGACCCATTTGCAATCTATCAAATTGCTACACTTTTTGTGTGGTACTAACTGCCATGTTTTATTCTCTACTAAAGCCTTATATTCATCATCCATAGCTAGTTTTCAATTTTTATTTTCCGGCTACTTGCAAATTTTCGGGTTCATTAGATGGGCAAGATAACCTATAACTAACAATACTATAGACTTTAGGTTTGGTATTACCAGTTTTTGACCTTGTTCTATGAATTGTTGTAGCAGGTACAGCTGCAGCTTGTTCATGCGCAGAAGATCATCCAGATCTAGTGTTCTCTTGCCGTGCAGAAGACGCAGAAGATCTGCATGGGGTTCTATCCCAACCGCGTCCCGCGCGAAGGACTTGGTTCGCTCCATGTGTCGCTCCTCGAGTCGCTGGATCCCCGTCTTGGTGCGCCTGCGGGAGACAGGTTCCTGTCGGTTGCATGTGTGCCTGACCGCACTAGAGACACCACACCTGGATGGCGCGACGCGGCGTTTGGCCACTGGCGCGTGCTGGTACAAGGAGAATCTCCTGGCATGCCTAGCGCGCTCGTGGATCCCGGCGTGGATTCGCCTCCAGCGTCCGAGGTTTCCTTGATCCGAGGCCAACCTGCCTCGTGTCTAGCGCTCGGAGCCCCAAATCTTGTACATTGCCTGTCTTGACTTGTTTCTTCACCATTCTGCATGAAATTTTCTGCTGCTTGGAGCTGCACCTTAGGATCACTAGAGATAACAGGTATTATGGAGTTACTAGACCAGCAAAGCGCGCGTTGCCGCGCCCGTCCATTAAATAATAATAATAATATTGTATATGCAAACAACACTAAAAATATAATTCCTTTAAAATGACTCCACAATACAACCAACGAACTTTTAAATTTCCGAAACTGCTTATATAAGTGATGATAAAATAATCATATGTAGTTCTAATTGGTAAATACTCTAATTTTACAACCGCCAATTCAAATGGACCACACTCATGCATCATGTATATACAAAAATGTTCAAAACCGAGAATACCACGATATTGCTCGGAATGGCTGGATAGTTTACATTATCCAGTTGAGATTTTGGGTCGTCTTGGAGCGGCTTTGCTATTAAGTGAAAGAGAGAACCACCTCTAGTTTTTTTCCTTGTCCAAACATGCACCAGTTTTATGGCACTTCAGGAAAAGAGATCAAGAGTAAAGACTACAATAGTACACAGTTGGAGCCACAGCCCTCTTCTGAATGCTCCACACTGTTTGGCGGCAATGCAATGCAATAATGTTGTCCTGGATATTCCTCGAAAGAGTGAGATGGTGTCCTCTTGAGAGAAATCAAAGCTAATCTGAGTGTTGCTTTTGACAAGTAATAGTTAAAGGTGTGCCCAATATCTTGTTCTGTAACAATATAGCTCACAAAACTGTTGTACGAGGTGCTCTATCGGGGGATGGTAGCCGATGTGTTTGGTTTCACCATCTTGGGTCGGTTGTACTAAACTTGTGTGCTAGTTATTATCCAGGATGTCAGGGTAATAGAATGCAAGCGAGTGTTCCTCTAAAAAAAAGATAGTACCTCCTCGAATGCTATGGCCAGATTTGAGTTCCTTCCACTGCTTGCACGCACATCTAGATTGTTCACTCTGTCCGATAGACTGCCTGAAGCTCAATGGCCTTTACAATATGCTTGACTGCCTTGCCAAGTCAGTTGCCTACTCGAAGGGCATCGTACTCCTGACCCGAACAATACTATTTAGAGTAGTTCCCATATCATAGTTGTATTGTTTCAAGTGCATACACTAAAGAGATAAATAGCATGAATAGTAAATAGTTCGATATGATGATTATAGATAATTTGCATAATAAATAAAATATTAAATCTACAACAAACAGTATCAGATACACATGGAAATTCTATTAGACTTTGAGCGCCAAGTTGCAAACTTGGTCAAAAGAGAGAGTTTACCATGATACCAAGTTACCAAAAAACAGTTTCCAAAAGCAGCACACACTTTGTATGGTAGTAGTATCAGTATTGCATATCATTGCATACATAAGAGTTGAGTTTTTTTTGCAGCGGGCTAGATTTCAGAAAGTAGACACAAATAAGAATAAAGAGTCTGACCAGTTCAGAAGGAGCGCACTTGTAAGTTGACATGCTTTAAGAGTAGGCTCCTTGTTGATTTGATGTCATCTTGTATATTCCTCAAAAAAAATGTCATCTTGTATTTTCTTGTTTCGCAAAAATACCAGTTTTCTGAAAAAATAAGCAAGCTTATCCTTATGAACACAAAAGAAATTTCTAACATCAGACACAATACATATCAAAGATTGGACCCCTTTTTCCTTAGTCGGCTTAGATCATTTTCTAGCGTAAGATAAAAACTATATACAGGGAGAGGGAGACTAAGATGATGTGTTTGCTGCTTCTCAAGCTACGAAACTGCTCCCCCAAACAGCTACATACTCTAAAATTGCACTCTTTGAAAGCATTATATTTTCTAATGGGATTTGAGAAGCTAACTATGGTTAATTGACAAAGGAGAAACGGCAACTCATGTCCTTACTGGCAAATGCTGAATACAATTTACCTCACAAAAAGCTAAAAATAACTTGCTGAACAAACAGCTTCAAACACTTTTTGGGTAAACACATAATACATTAAAATATCGTCTATACAGCTGCGGATTATGAGAGATCCTTCTGGGGAAGCATGCTTATCTTCCTTAGCTTTAGGAACTTCATCACTTTCACTGCTGAGCTTGTTTGCGAACTCCATTGAAAATTCTCCTCCAACAAACAATTGGTTGATACAAGTATTGGTATTTCTAAGATACACGAGATAAAAAATTATTAAGTAGTATAAAGGAATAGGTAATGCTCTCAGAAGTCTCATGTTATAAGTGTCGATGCCTCTATGAAGGCTCACTTCAAGTTGGAGCTCGTTTCATCAAAACTCTTATACACTTATTCATTCATAGTACACAAAATTAAATATACAGAGCAAGACATAGAGCTTGAGAGAGCCTCCAAAGGCTAAGCTAAAAGTATTGGTAGAGAAAAACTTACATCGACTCAGTCATCTTCTTGTCATAAACTCCTAATTCTTAGCATCAAAAAGGGAACCCTCTAGTGTCATTCCTGTCATGGAGGTATTATTAAATAAAAACAAGAGCATTTTCACAAGGCAACAAATCGTTGAAGATGTTTAAAGGTAAAATCAATAACTTTTTAACAAAACTGATCGCTTAATCGGCATTAGAAAAAGGCATCCATCAAGGCTGGAAACATGCTGATGAGTAAAGCATACATAGGCTTGGAACAAATAAAATACATTTTGCAAAGGGACATAATAGGGAGTCAGATATTTGTTAAATTTTGTGCTGACAAACAAAGTTTGTACCTCAATTGGCGTGACCTGCTCAGCCTCGAAATAATGAGCTATACACAATCTAAATCTTTCCTACAAGGCACGAATCGTTAATCCTTTTGCTTCAGGTTTTTTTTTTTTGATTTTCAAGCACCGTGCTCAATGCTAAAATTGGTAAGTCACGCGTACATCAGAACTGTGGAAGAAATCTTGCCTTAGTATGTACGGTGTGAAAAAAAAAATCAATCAAGATTCTAGAGACATCAAGAGTAGAGAATCTGGAGATTACCTCTTCAGCATAGGCCTTAGGGGCTCCTCACAAGTCGGTTCAGGCGTTGGCGCAGCGGCTTTCCACGGTGACATTGACTGTCTGACAATTTCCTCCGCTTTGTCTATCCTCTGTGCGCCGTCGCCCCTGAGAGATGCATGATTGCGCGTAATTAACACGTCCGTTGGGAACCCCAAGAGGAAGGTATGATGCGCACAGCAGCAAGTTTTCCCTCATTAAGAAACCAAGGTTATCGAACCAGTAGGAGCCAAGAAGCACGTTGAAGGTTGATGGCGGAGGAGTGTAGTGTGGCGCAACACCAGGGATTCCGGCGCCAACGTGGAACATGCACAACACAATCACAGAACTTTTCCCCAACGTAACAACGAGGTTGTCAATCTCACCGGCTTGCTGTACACAAAGGATTAGATGTATAGTGTGGATTATGATGGTTGTTTGCGAAGAACAGTAAAGAACAATTGCAGCAGTTTGTATTTCAGATGTAAAGAATAGGACCGGGGTCCACAGTTCACTAGCGGTGTCTCTCCCATAAGATAGCAGATGTTGGGTGAACAAATTACAGTTGGGCAATTGACAAATAAAGAAGGCATAAGTACATAGACCGCTATCCAGCATGCATCTATGCCTAAAAAGTCCACCTTCAGGTTATCATCCAAACCCCTTCCAGTATTAAGTTGTAAACAACAGACAATTGCATTAAGTATGGTGCGTAATGTAATCAACACAAATATGCTTAGACAAAGCATCGATGTTTTGTCCCTAGTGGTAACAGCACATCCACAACCTTAGAACTTTCTGTCACTGTCCCAGATTTAATGGAGGCATGAACCCACTATCGAGCATAAATACTCCCTCTTGGAGTCACAAGTATCAACTTGGCCAGAGCCTCTACTAGCAACGGAGAGCATGCAAGAACATAAATAACATATATGATAGATTGATAATCAACTTGACATAGTATTAAATATTCATCGGATCCCAACAAACACAACATGAAGGATTACAAATAGATGATCTTGATCATGATAGGCAGCTCACAAGATCTAACATGATAGCACAATGGCGAGAAGACAACCATCTAGCTACTGCTATGGACCCATAGTCCAGGGGTGAACTACTCACACATCGATCCGGAGGCGATCATGGCGATGAAGAAACCTCCGGGAGATGATTTCCCTCTCCGGCAGGGTGCCGGAGGCGATCTCTCGAATCCCCCGAGATGGGATTGGCGGCGGCGGCGTCTCTGTAAGGTTTTCCGTATCGTGGCTCTCGGTCCCGGGGGTTTCGCGACGAAGACTATATGTAGGCGGAAGCGCAGGTCAGGGGGCCACACGAGGGCCCCACACAACAGGCCGGCGCGGCCAAGGCTTGGGCCGCGCCGCCCTAGTGTGGCGCCACCTCGCGGCCCCACTTCGTAAGTCCTCCGGTCTTCTGGAAGCTTCGTGGAAAAATAGGCCCACGGGCGTTGATTTCGTCCAATTCCGAGAATATTTCCTTACTAGGATTTCTGAAACCAAAAACAGCGTGAAAACAAGAATCGGCTCTTCGGCATCTCGTCAATAGGTTAGTGCCGGAAAATGCATAATAATGACATATAATGTGTATAAAACATGTGAGTATCATCATAAAAGTAGCATGGAACATAAGAAATTATAGATACGTTTGGGACGTATCAAGCATCCCCAAGCTTAGTTCCTACTCGCCCTCGAGTAGGTAAACGGTAACAAAGATAATTTCTGAAGTGACATGCTATCATAATCTTGATCATACTATTGTAAAGCATATGAGATGAATGCAGCGATTCGAAGCAATGATGAAGATAATGAGTAAACTAATGAATCATATAGCAAAGACTTTTCATGAATAATACTTTCAAGACAAGCATCAATAAGACTTGCATAAGAGTTACTCATAAAGCAATAAATTCAAAGTAAAAGCATTGAAGCAACACAACGGAAGATAAAATTTCAGCGGTTGCTTTCAACTTCAACATATATATCTCATGGATAATTGTCAACACAAAGTAATATAACAAGTGCAATAATTAAACATGTAAGAATCAATGCACACAATTGATACAAGTGTTTGCTTCTAAGATAGAAAGAATAGGCAAACTGACTCAACAATAAAGTAGAAGATAGGCCCTTCGCAGAGGAAGCATTGATTACTATATTTGTGCTAGAGCTTTTCATTTTGAAAACAAGAAACAATTTTGTCAACGGTAGTAATAAAGCATATGAGTTATGTATAAGATATCCTATAAGTTGCAAGCCTCATGCATAGTATACTAATAGTGCTCGCACCTTGTCCTAATTAGCTTGGGTTAACACGGATTGTCATTGCATAGCATATGTTTCAACCAAGTGTCACAAAGGGGTACCTCTATGCCGCCTGTACAAAGGTCTAAGGAGAAAGCTCGCATTGGATTTCTCGCTTTTGATTATTCTCAACTTAGACATCCATACCGGGATAACATAGACAACAGATAATGGACTCCTCTTTAATGCATAAGCATTCAACAACAGTTATTATTCTCATAAGAGATTGAGGATTAGCTGTCCACACTGAAACTTCCACCATGAATCATGGCTTTAGTTAGTGGCCCAATGTTCTTCTCTAACAGTATGCATACTCAAACCATTTGATTGTGAAAACCGCCCTTACTTCAGACAAGACGAACATGCATAGCAACTCACATGATATTCAACAAAGGTAAAAGATTTGATGGCGTCCCGAGGAAACATGGTTACCGCTCAACAAGCAACTTACTAAGAAATAAGACACATAAGTACATATTCTTCACCACAATAGTTTTTAAGCTATTTGTCCCATGAGCTATATAATGCAAAGGTAAAGAATAGAAATTTTAAAGGTAGCACTCAAGTAATTTACTTTGGAATGGCGGAGAAATACAATGTAGTAGGTAGGTATGGTGGACACAAATGGCATGGTTATTGGCTCAAGGATTTGGATGCACGAGAAGAATTCCTCTCAATACAAGGCTAGGCTAGCAAGGTTGTTTGAAGAAAACTCAAGTATATAAAAGGTGCAGCAAAGCTCACATATGAACATATTGTAACTATTATAAGACTTTACATTGTCTCCTTGTTGTTCAAACACCTCAACCAGAAAATATCTAGACTCTAGAGATCAATCATGCAAACCAAATTTTAACAAGCTCTATGTAGTTATTCATTAATGAGTACAAGGTACATGATGCAAGAGCTTAAACAAGATCTATATGAGCACAACAATTGCCAAGTATCACATTATTCAAGACATTAAACCATTTACCACATGCGGCATTTTCCGTTTCCAACCATATAACAATGAATGAAATAGTCCAACTTTCGCAATGAACATTAAAGATAAAGCTAAGAACATATGTGTTCATACGAAACAACGGAGCGTGTCTCTCTCCCAAACAAAGAATGCTAGGATCAGATTTTATTCAAACAAAAACAAAAATAAAAACAAACAGACGCTCCAAGTAAAGCACATAAGATGTGACGGAATAAAAATATAGTTTCACTAGAGGAACCTGATAAGTTGTCGATGAAGAAGGGATGCCTTGGGCATCCCCAAGCTTAGACGCTTGAGTCTTCTTAAAATATGCAGGGATGAATGATACGTCTCCAACGTATCGATAATTTCTTGTGTTCCATGCCACATTATTGATGTTATCTACATGTTTTATGCACACTTTATGTCATATTCGTGCATTTTCTGGAACTAACCTATTAACAAGATGCCGAAGTGCCGGTTCCTGTTTCTGCTGTTTTTGGTTTCAGAAATCCTAGTAACGAAATATTCTCGGAATCGGACGAAATCAACGCCAAAGTTCCTATTTTACCCGGAAGCCTCCGAACACACGAGAACCACCGGGGAGGGGGCACAGGCCCACCAAACCCTAGGCCGGCGCGGCCGAGGGGGCCCGCGCCACCCTATGGTGTGGGCACCCCTCGACCCTCCGGCGCCGCCTCTCCGCCTATAAGAAGCCCCCGGATCAGAAAACCCGAGACCAATTGACGAAACCCACGTAAACCCGCCAGAGCCGCCGCCATCGCGAAGCCAAGATCCGGGGGACAGGATCTCTGTTCCGGCACCCTGCCGGAGCGGGAAGTGCCCCGGAAGGCTTCTCCATCGACACCGCTGCCATCTCCACCGCCATCTCCATCACCGCTGCTGCTCCCATGAGGAGGGAGTAGTTCTCCATCGAGGCTCGGGGCTGTACCGGTAGCTATGTGGTTCATCTCTCTCCTATGTAGTTCAATACAATAATCTCATGAGCTGCCCTACATGATTGAGATTCATATGATGATGCTTGTAATCTAGATGTCATTATGCTAGTCAAGTGAGTTTTACCTATGTGATCTCCGGAGACTCCTCGTCCCACGTGTGTAAAGGTGACAAGTGTGTGCACCGTGTGGGTCTCTTAGGCCATATTTCACGTAATACTTACTCATTGAATGGTATAGTGAGGTGCTTATTTATATCTCTTTAAGATTGCAGCATGTTGTATCACAATTTATCTATGTGCTACTCTAGTGATGTGTTATTAAAGTAGTTTATTCCTCCCGCATGTGTGCAAAGGTGACAGATGCGTGCACCGTGTTAGTACTTGGTTTATGCTATGATCATGATCTCTTGTAGATTATGGAGTTAACTATTGCTATGATAATATTGATGTGATCTATTCCTCCTACATATGCATGAAGGTGACAGGTGTGCATGCTATGCTAGTACTTGGTTTAGTAGCGTTGATCTATCTTACACTAAAGGTTACTTAAACATGAGCATTATTGTGGAGCTTGTTAACTCCGGCATTGAGGGTTCGTGTAATCCTACGCAATGTGTTCATCATCCAACAAAAGTGTAGAGTATGCATTTATCTATTCTGTTATGTGATCAATGTTGAGAGTGTCCACTAGTGAAAGTCTATTCCCTAGGCCTTGTTCCTAAATACTGCTGAGTTACTACTGCTTGTTTACTACTGCTTGTTTACTACTACTGCGTTACTACTGCTGAGTTACTACTGCTTGTTTACTACTACTGCGTTACTACTGCTGCAATACCACCACCATCAACTACACGCCAAGCCCTTTTCTGGCACCGTTGCTACTGCTCATACTTATTTATACCACCTGTATTTCACTATCTCTTCGCCGAACTAGTGCACCTATTAGGTGTGTTGGGGACACAAGAGACTTCTTGCTTTGTGGTTGCGGTGGTTGCATGAGAGGGATATCTTTGACCTCTTCCTCCCTGAGTTCGATAAACCTTGGGTATCCACTTAAGGGAAACTTGCTGCTGTTCTACAAACCTCTGCTCTTGGAGGCCCAACACTGTCTACAAGAATAGAAGCTCCCGTAGACACCAAGCACTTTTCTGGCGCCGTTGCCGGGGAGGAAAGGTAAAAGGCTCTCATACACCGGTCCCAGGTAAAGTATTTTTCCGGAGCCGTTGTGTGTGTGCTCAAAGCTATTTCCTTTAGATCCTGCAATTGCATCTTGTTGTTTCTTGTTTACACTAGTTTGGCATAATGTACAAGAGTGAGCTTCTTATTCTGTTTCCTGATTTAAAACATGGATTGTTTGATGCGAAAATTAAAAAACCTATGAAATCTTCTTTGCATGCTGGTAGTAATATTAGTATGAACGCTTCGAACACCATTGTTGATAATGATATAGAAAGTTCTAAGCTTGGGGAAGCTGGTTTTCATGATATTTTTAGTCCCCCAAGCATTGAGGAGAAAATTTTCTTTGATGATACTTTGCCTCCTATTTCTGATGATGATAATGATAGTGGTCTTTTTGTGCAACCTACTATGGAGAGTGAATTTTGTTGTGATTATACTATGCCTCCTATATTTGATGATGAGAATAATAATGATAGCTACTTTGTTGAATTTGCTCCCACTACAACTAATAAAATTGATTATGCTTATGTGGAGAGTAATAATTTTATGCATGAGACTCATGATAAGAATGCTTTATGTGATAGTTATATTGTTGAGTTTGCTTATGATGCTACTGAAAGTTATTATGAGAGAGGAAAATATGGTTGTAGAAATTTTCATGTTATTAAAATGCCTCTCTATGTGCTGAAATTTTTGAAGCTATACTTGTTTTATCTTCCTATGCTTGTTACTTTGCTCCTCATGAACTTGTTTATTTACAAGATTCCTATGCATAGGAAGCATGTTAGACTTAAATGTGTTTTGAATTTGCCTCTTGGTGCTCTCTTTTGCTTCAAGTACTATTTCTTGCGAGTGCATCATTAAAACTGCTGAGCCCATCTTAATGGCTAAAAAGAAAGAACTTCTTGGGAGATAACCCATGTATTATTTTGCTACAGTACTTTGTTTTATATTTGTGTCTTGGAAGTTGTTTACTACTGTAGCAACCTCTCCTTATCTTAGTTTTATGTTTTGTTGTGCCAAGTAAAGTCTTTGATAGAAAAGTAAGTACTAGATTTGGATTACTGCGCAGTTCCAGATTTCTTTGCTGTCACGAATCTGAGCCCACTGCCCTGCAGGAAGCTCAGAAAATTATGCCAATTTACGTGCATGATCCTCAGATATGTACGCAACTTTCATTCAATTTGAGCATTTTCATTTGAGCAAGTCTGGTGCCATTTTAAAATTCGTCAATACGAACTGTTCTGTTTTGACAGATTCTGCCTTTTATTTCGCATTGCCTCTTTCGCTATGTTGGATGAATTTCTTTGATCCATTAATGTCCAGTAGCATTATGCAATGTCCAGAAGTGTTAAGAATGATTGTGTCACCTCTGAATATGTCAATTTATATTGTGCACTAACCCTCTAATGAGTTGTTTCGAGTTTGGTGTGGAGGAAGTTTTCAAGGGTCAAGAGAGGAGTATGATATACTATGATTAAGGAGAGTGAAAGCTCTAAGCTTGGGGATGCCCCGGTGGTTCATCCCTGCATATATCAAGAAGACTCAAGCGTCTAAGCTTGGGGATGCCCAAGGCATCCCCTTCTTCATCGACAACATTATCGGGTTCCTCCCTCGAAACTATATTTTTATTCCATCACATCTTATGTGCTTTTTCTTGGAGCGTCCGTTTGTTTGCTTTTGTTTTTGTTTGTGTTTGAATAAATTGGATTACATCATGCTTGAGTGGGAGAGAGACACGCTCCGCTGGTTCATATGAACACATGTGTTCTTAGCTCATAATATTCATGGCGAAGTTTCCTCTTCGTTAAATTGTTATATGGTTGGAATTGGAAAATGATACATGTAGTAATTGCTATAATGTCTTGGGTAATGTGATACTTTGCAATTGTTGTGCTCATGTTTAAGCTCTTTCATCATATACTTTGCACCTATTAGTGAAGAAATACATAGAGCATGCTAAAATTTGGTTTGCATAATTGGTCTCTCTAAGGTCTAGATAATTTCTAGTATTGGTTTTGAACAACAAGGAAGACGGTGTAGAGTCTTATAATGCTTTCAATATGTCTTTTATGTGAGTTTTGCTGTACCGTTCATCCTTGTGTTTGTTTCAAATAGCCTTGCTAGCCTAAACCTTGTATCGAGAGGGAATACTTCTCATGCATCCAAAATACTTGAGCCAACCACTATGCCATTTGTGTCCACCATACCTACCTATACTACATGGTATTTTCCCGCCATTCCAAAGTAAATTGCTTGAGTGCTACCTTTAAAATTCCATCATTCACCTTTGCAATATATAGCTCATGGGACAAAATAGCCTTAAAAACTATTGTGGTATTGAATATGTAATTATGCACTTCATCTCTTATTAAGTTGCTTGTTGTGCGATAACCATGTTTATCTGGGAACGCCATCAACTCATTGTTGAATTTCATGTGAGTTGCTATGCATGTTCGTCTTGTCCGAAGTAAGGGCGATCTACACTGAGTTGAATGGTTTGAGCATGCATATTGTGAGAGAAGAACATTGGGCCGCTAACTAAAGCCATGATCCATGGTGGAAGTTTCAGTTTTGGACAAATATCCTCAAATCTCTAATGAGAAAAGAATTAATTGTTGTCAAATGCTTAAAGCATTAAAAGAGGAGTCCATTATCTGTTGTCTATGTTGTCCCGGTATGGATGTCTAAGTTGAGAATAATCAAAAGCGAGAAATCCAAATGCGAGCTTTCTCCTTAGACCTTTGTACAGGCGGCATAGAGGTACCCCTTTGTGAAACTTGGTTAAAGCATATGTATTGCGGTGATAATCCAGGTAGTCCGAGCTAATTAGGACAAGGTGCGGGCACTATTAGTACACTATGCATGAGGCTTGCAACTTATAAGATATGATTTACATGATGCATATGCTTTATTACTACCGTTGACAAAATTGTTTCATGTTTTCAAAATCAAAGCTCTAGCACAAATATAGCAATCGATGCTTTTCCTCTATGAGGGCCATTCTTTTACTTTCATTGTTGAGTCAGTTCACCTATTTCTCTCCATCTCAAGAAGCAAACACTTGTGTGAACTGTGCATTGATTCTTACATATTTGCATATTGCATTTGTTATATTGCTTTGCATTGACAATTATCCATGAGATATATATGTTACAAGTTGAAAGCAACCGCTGAAACTTAATCTTCTTTTGTGTTGCTTCAATGCCTTTACTTTGAATTATTGCTTTATGAGTTAACTCTTATGCAAGACTTATTGATGCTTGTCTTGAAATGCTATTCATGAAAAGTCTTTGCTTTATGATTCACTTGTTTACTCATGTCATACACATTGTTTTGATCGCTGCATTCACTACATATGCTTTACAAATAGTATGATCAAGTTTATGATGGCATGTCACTCCGAGAAATTATCTTTGTTATCGTTTTACTCGCTCGGGACGAGCGAGAACTAAGCTTGGGGATGCTGATACGTCTCCAACGTATCGATAATTTCTTGTGTTCCATGCCACATTATTGATGTTATCTACATGTTTTATGCACACTTTATGTCATATTCGTGCATTTTCTCGGAACTAACCTATTAACAAGATGCCGAAGTGCCGCTTCGTTTTCTAGCTGTTTTTGGTTTCGAAATCCTAGTAACGAAATATTCTCGGAATCGGACGAAATCAACGCCAAAGTTCCTATTTTACCCGAAGCCTCCAGAACACACGAGAACCACCGGGGAGGGGGCACGGGCCCACCAAACCCTAGGCCGGCGCGGCCGGAGGGGGCCGCGCCACCCTATGGTGTGGGCACCCCTCGACCCTCCGGCGCCGCCTCTCCGCCTATAAGAAGCCCCCGGATCAGAAAACCCGAGACCAATTGACGAAACCCACGAAAACCTGCCGGAGCCGCCGCCATCGCGAAGCCAAGATCCGGGGACGAGGATCTCTGTTCCGGCACCCCGCCGGAGCGGGGAAGTGCCCCGGAAGGCTTCTCCATCGACACCGCTGCCATCTCCACCGCCATCTCCATCACCGCCGCTGCTCCCATGAGGAGGGAGTAGTTCTCCATCGAGGCTCGGGGCTGTACCGGTAGCTATGTGGTTCATCTCTCTCCTATGTAGTTCAATACAATAATCTCATGAGCTGCCCTACATGATTGAGATTCATATGATGATGCTTGTAATCTAGATGTCATTATGCTAGTCAAGTGAGTTTTACCTATGTGATCTCCGGAGACTCCTCGTCCCACGTGTGTAAAGGTGACAAGTGTGTGCACCGTGTGGGTCTCTTAGGCCATATTTCACGGAATACTTACTCATTGAATGGTATAGTGAGGTGCTTATTTATATCTCTTTAAGATTGCAAGCATGTTGTATCACAATTTATCTATGTGCTACTCTAGTGATGTGTTATTAAAGTAGTTTATTCCTCCCGCATGTGTGCAAAGGTGACGAGTGCGTGCACCGTGTTAGTACTTGGTTTATGCTATGATCATGATCTCTTGTAGATTATGGAGTTAACTATTGCTATGATAATATTGATGTGATCTATTCCTCCTACATATGCATGAAGGTGACAAGTGTGCATGCTATGCTAGTACTTGGTTTAGTAGCGTTGATCTATCTTACACTAAAGGTTACTTAAACATGAGCATTATTGTGGAGCTTGTTAACTCCGGCATTGAGGGTTCGTGTAATCCTACGCAATGTGTTCATCATCCAACAAAAGTGTAGAGTATGCATTTATCTATTCTGTTATGTGATCAATGTTGAGAGTGTCCACTAGTGAAAGTCTATTCCCTAGGCCTTGTTCCTAAATACCGCTGAGTTACTACTGCTTGTTTACTACCGCTTGTTTACTACTACTGCGTTACTACTCGCCGAGTTACTACTGCTTGTTTACTACTACTCTGCGTTACTATCGCTGCAATACCACCACCATCAACTACACGCCAAGCCCTTTTACGGCACCGTTGCTACTGCTCATACTTATTTATACCACCTGTATTTCACTATCTCTTCGCCGAACTAGTGCACCTATTAGGTGTGTTGGGGACACAAGAGACTTCTTGCTTTGTGGTTGCGGGGTTGCATGAGAGGGATATCTTTGACCTCTTCCTCCCTGAGTTCGATAAACCTTGGGTATCCACTTAAGGGAAACTTGCTGCTGTTCTACAAACCTCTGCTCTTGGAGGCCCAACACTGTCTACAAGAATAGAAGCTCCCGTAGACACCAATGAACCACGGGGGCATCCCCAAGCTTTGACTTTTCACTCTTCTTGATCATATTGTATCATCCCCCTCTCTTGACCATTGAAAACTTCCTCCACACCAAACTCGAAACAAACTCATTAGAGGGTCAATGCATAATTCATATATTCAGAGGTGACATAATCATTCTTAACACTTCTGGACATTGCACAAAGCTACTGAAAGTTAATGGAACAAAGAAATCCATCTAACATAGCAAAACAGGCAATGCGAAATAAAAGGCAGAATCTGTCAAAACGTAACGGTTCGTAAAGACGAATTTTAAAGTGGCACCAGACTTGGTCGATGAAAATGCCCAAATTGAATGCAAGTTGCGTACATATCCGAGGATCACGCACGTAAATTGGCAGATTTTTCCGAGCTACCTACGGAGAGGCAGGTCGAAATTCGTGACGAGCAAGAAATCTGTTTCTGCGCAGCAATCCAAATCTAGTATTGGCTTTACTATCAAAGACTTTACTTGGCACAACAATGCAATAAAATAAAGATAAGGAGAGGTTGCTACAGTAGTAAACAACTTCCAAGACTTAAATATAAAGTAAAGTGCAGAAGTAAAATAATGGGTTGTCTCCCATAAGCGCTTTTCTTTAACGCCTTTCAGCTAGGCGCAGAAAGTGTGTATCAAGTAACATCAAGAGACGAAGCATCAACATCATAATTTGTTCTAATAATAGAATCATAAGGTAACTTCATTCTCTTTCTAGGGAAGTGTTCCATACCTTTCTTGAGAGGAAATTGATATTTAATATTACCTTCCTTCATATCAATGGTGGCACCAACAGTTCGAAGAAAAAGGTCTTCCCAATATAATGGGACAAGATGCATTGCATTCAATATCCAAGACAACAAAATCAATGGAGACAAGGTTATTGTTAACCATAATACGAACATTATCAATCCTCCCCAAAGGTTTCTTTATAGCATTATCAACAAGATTAACATCCAAATAACAATTTTTCAATGGTGGCAAGTCAAGCATATCATAAATTTTCTTAGGCATAACAGAAATACTTGCACCAAGATCACATAAAGCATTACAATCAAAATCATTGACCCTCATCTTAATGATGGGCTCCCAACCATCTTCCAACTTCCTAGGAATAGAGGTTTCAAGTTTTAGTTTCTCTTCTCTAGAGAGCATTTGTAATATGTTTTGTAAAGGCCAAATTTATAGCACTAGCATTGGGACTTTTAGCAAGTTTTTGTAAGAACTTTATAACTTCAGAGATGTGACAATCATCAAAGTATAAATCATTATGACCTACAGCAATGGGATCATTATCCCCAACATTTTGAAAATTTCAGCAGTTTTATCAATTTCAGCAGTTTTAGCAGTTTCAGGCAATTTTGCATGCTTTGCACTAGGAGTAGTAACATTGCCAACACCAATTATTTTACCATTGATAGTAGGAGGTGTAGAAACATGTGAATCATTAACATTACTAGTGGTGGTAATAGTCCAAATTTTAGCTACATTATTCTCTTTAGCTAGTTTTTCATTTTCTTCTCTTTCCCACCTAGCATGCAATTCGGCCATCAATCTAATATTCTCATTAATTCGAACTTGGATGGAATTTGCTGTAGTAACAATTTTATTATCAATATCCTTATTAGGCATAACTTTCAATTTTAAAAGATCAACATCAGAGGCAAGTCTATCAACCTTAGAAGCAAGAATATCAATTTTATCGAGCTTTTCCTCAATAGATTTGTTAAAAGCAGTTTGTGTACTAATAAATTCTTTAAGCATGGCTTCAAAACCAGGGGTACACTCCTATTATTGTTGTAAGAATTCCCATAAGAATTACCATAACTATTACCATTAGCAGAAGGATATGGCCTATAGTTGTTACTAGAATTGTTCCTATAAGCATTGTTGTTGAAATTATTATTTTTAATGAAGTTCACATCAATATGTTCTTCTTGAGCAACCAATGAAGCTAAAGGAACATTATTAGGATCAACATTAGATATACCATTCACAAGCATAGACATAATAGCATCAATCTTATCACTCAAGGAGGAGGTTTCTTCAACGAAATTTACCTTCTTACCTTGTGGAGCTCTTTCCGTGTGCCATTCGGAGTAATTTATCATCATATCATCAAGAAGCTTTGTTGCCGCCCCCAAAGTAATGGACATAAAGGTACCTCCAGCAGCTGAATCCAATAGGTTCCGCGAAGAAAAATTCAATCTCGCATAAAAGGTTTGGATGATCATCCAAGTAGTCGATCCATGGGTTGGGCAATTCTTTACCAAAGATTTCATTCTCTCCCATGCTTGAGCAACATGTTCATTATCTAATTGCTTAAAATTCATTATGCTACTTCTCAAAGATATAATTTTAGCGGGAGGATAATATCTACCAATAAAAACATCCTTACATTTAGTCCATGAATCAATACTATTTCTAGGCCAGAGATAGCAACCAATCTTTAGCTCTTCCTCTTAAGGAGAAAGGAAACAATTTTAATTTTATAATGTCACCATCTACATCCTTATACTTTTGCATTTCACATAGTTCAACAAAATTATTAAGGTGGGCAGCAGCATCATCAGAACTAACACCAGAAAATTGCTCTCTCATAACAAGATTCAATAAAGCGAGGTTTAATTTCAAAGAATTCTGCTGTAGTAGCAGGTGGAGCAATAGGTGTGCATAAGAAATCATTATTATATGTGCTAGTGAAGTCACACAACTTAGTATTCTCAACAGTACCCATTTTAGCAGTAGTAAATAAAGCAAACTAAATAAAGTAAATGCAAGTAACTAATTTTTTTTTGTGTTTTTGATATAGAGAGCAAGACAGTAAATAAAGTAAAACTAGCAACTAATTTTTTTGTGTTTTGATATAATGCAGCAAACAAAGTAGTAAATAAAGTAAAGCAAGACAAAAACAAAGTAAAGAGATTGGAAGTGGAGACTCCCCTTGCAGCGTGTCTTGATCTCCCCGAACGAGCGCCAGTAAAAAGAGCTTGATTGCGCGTAATTAACACGTCCGTTGGGAACCCCAAGAGGAAGGTATGATGCACACAACAGCAAGTTTTACCTCGATAAGAAACCAAGGTTATCGAACCAGTAGGAGCCAAGAAGCACGTTGAAGGTTGATGGCGGAGGAGTGTAGTGCGGCGCAACACCAGGGATTCCGGCGCCAACGTGGAACCTGCACAACACAACCACAGAACTTTGCCCCAACGTAACATCGAGGTTGTCAATCTCACCGGCTTGCTGTAAACAAAGGATTAGATGTATAGTGTGGATGATGATGGTTGTTTGCGAAGAACAGTAAAGAACAATTGCAGCAGTTTGTATTTCAGATGTAAAGAATAGGACCGGGGTCCACAGTTCACTAGCGGTGTCTCTCCCATAAGATAGCAGATGTTGGATGAACAAATTACAGTTGGGCAATTGACAAATAAAGAAGGCATAACAATTCACATACATATATCATGATGAGTACTATGAGATTTAATCAGGGCATTACGACAAAGTACATAGACCGCTATCCAAGCATGCATCTATGCCTAAAAAGTCCACCTTCGGGTTATCATCCGAACCCCTTCCGGTATTAAGTTGTAAACAACGAGACAATTGCATTAAGTATGGTGCGTAATGTAATCAACACAAATATCCTTAGACAAAGCATCGATGTTTTATCCCTAGTGGTAATAGCACATCCACAACCATAGAACTTTTCGTCACTCGTCCTGCATTTAATGGAGGCATGAACCCACTATCGAGCATAAATACTCCCTCTTGGAGTCACAAGTATCAACTTGGCAGAGCCTCTACTAGCAACGGAGAGCATGCAAGAACATAAATAACATATATGATAGGTTGATAATCAACTTGACATAGTATTCAATATTCATCGGATCCCAACAAACACAACATGAAGGATTACAAATAGATGATCTTGATCATGATAGGCAGCTCACAAGATCTAACATGATAGCACAATGGGGAGAAGACAACCATCTAGCTACTGCTATGGACCCATAGTCCAGGGGTGAACTACTCACACATCGATCCGGAGGCGATCATGGCGATGAAGAGACCTCCGGGAGATGATTCCCCTCTCCGGCAGGGTGCCGGAGGCGATCTCCTGAATCCCCCGAGATGGGATTGGCGGCGGCGGCGTCTCTGTAAGGTTTTCCGTATCGTGGCTCTCGGTCCTGGGGGTTTCGCGACGAAGACTATATGTAGGCGGAAGGGCAGGTCAGGGGGCCACACGATGGCCCCACATAACAGGCCGGCGCGGCCAAGGCTTGGGCCGCGCCGCCCTAGTGTGGCGCCATCTCGCGGCCCCACTTCGTAAGTCCTCCGGTCTTCTGGAAGCTTCGTGGAAAAATAGGCCCCTGGGCGTTGATTTCGTCCAATTCTGAGAATATTTCTTTACTAGGATTTCTGAAACCAAAAACAGCAGAAAACAAGAATCGGCTCTTCGGCATCTCGTCAATAGGTTAGTGCCGGAAAATGCATAATAATGACATATAATGTGTATAAAACATGTGAGTATCATCATAAAAGTAGCATGGAACATAAGAAATTATAGATACATTTGGGACGTATCAATGCACCATCACTTTTCTTGTGCGGACTCCACTACTCGACCTATGCATTCCATTGTCGACCTCCGCCATGGAGGCTCACGGCCTGACGCATTCCTGCGAAGGGAAAGTGCGCTTATGAAACACGAAAGCTTCGGACCAAGATAGATCGCGTTGCAGGCCGTGGGGGAGATGGTTCTGATGTGGCAGGGTTAGAAAGAATGGGGGGCGCGGGCGACCAGGAAGAGAGGCGGAGGCGTACGGCTATTCCGAGCGGAGGACGGTCGGCGGCGCAGGAGATCGATCGAGGAGGAAGAGGAAAGTGCCGGCAAAGTGGTGGAAGCCCAGATGACATTGGCCCGTTCAATGCCTCCTGGGCCCAATCAACGTGGCGAGGTCCAGAACAATCGTGGGAGTAGAAGCCCTTCAATGAAGATGGGCCTTGCGGGACGTGAGTTCGGTCGCTGTAACGGTTCGGTAAGGGAAAACAGGTGTGGACCATTCGATTGTCCGATCCAACGGCTCAGAACGTCCGAACGATGTGGTGAGCTCCTAGTGGTTCCATTATACTGTTAACTAATTAGGTGTTACCTCAGTGCAAAGTTGTTCCCCCTCATGAAATGACACCGGGTGATTTTGGAGTGACTCAGGAAGAAGGAGTATTTCTTTGCGAAGAAGAGCACCAACATTTGAATGAAGATTAGCAAAAAGGAACACCGTTTTATCAAAAACAACATCACGAGATATATAAAATCGACCAGACTTGATATCTAAGCACTTGACAACTTTATGCATGTGACTATATCCGAGAAAAACACATTAGGTGGATTGAAATGATATTTTTCTTTGCTTGAATGGTCGAAGATTAGGCCAGCAAGTACAACCAAAGATGATACGTAGTGATGCATAGGCTGGTGTGTTTTGGGAAGGCTTTCCATGAGTGTTTCATTGTTAATGACTTTAGTAGGCAACATATTAATAAGATATATGTGGCAGTGACAAATGCTTCATCCTAAAATTTTAGTAGCATGGATGCATATGCAAGGAGAGCAAGACCTACTTCAACAATGTAGTGATGCTTGCATTCAGCGGATCCATTTTGATGTTGAGCATGAGGTCAAGATACATGATGCTCAATGCCATTTTTTGAAAGAAGGAATTGAGTTTTTCATATTCACCACTCCAATCAGATTGCGTGCATAGGATTTTTTTTTATCAAATTGGTGTTCAACAAGTTGCTAAAAGTTGTGAAATATTTGAAAGACATCAATTTTTTTCTTAAGGAGATAAATCCAACAATTTTTTTTAAAATCCTCGATAAAGCTTACATAATATGTGTATCTTCCTACTGAGCTAGTCTCCATACATCGGAGAACACAAGTTGTAAAGGAAAAGTTGACACACTTGTACCCCTCACATAAGGAAGTTGATGGCTTTTGGCTCTTTGACCAGTCACAGACCGACTCACTATTAACTTTATTTGAATAAGGGAGCTCATAATTGCTAAGAACTTGTTGAACTATTCGAAAAGAAGCATCCCTAAACGACTATGCCATCTCGAAGCTGAAGGCTTGGTGGCGCTGAAGACTTGTTTATTCGTGATTGGTGATGAAGAAATCAATGGGTAGATACCATGCGAGCATCTACCTTTAAGAAGTACCTTCTTCGTTGCCTGATCTTTCACATAGAAATGCCAAGGGTGAAATTCAATGAAGACATTATTGTCTCTAGTAAAATGATGAACGGAAACAAGACATTTTGTGGCATGTGGAGCATGTAAGACATTTTTAAGATGCAAAGATTTAGAAGGAGTATCAACAATTGTCCAACATGACTAATGCTCATACCTTGTCCATTCGCCGCATGAATTTGCACGCGGCCGTTGTACTTCTCCTTCATGGGGAGCTTGTTGAGTTCACCACCATTATCGTCGTACAAGTTGGTGTCGACGCCATTGGACAGAACAATGGCGCCATTCTCCTCCTCTTCTTCGTCATCTTCAGAGTAGCAGTGCCAGCACTTCCACGGTTAGTGTCCCTGCTTGCCGCATATCTGGCAGGTGATAAGCACGCGATCCTTGCCGCCCCTACCTCCCTCACGGCGTGCACTTCCGCCACCACGACAACCACGACCACGGTTGTTGTTGTCGCGGCCTCCTCTACGCCGTCCATGATGACAACGTCTATGGGGCCCACCAAGCCCGCGTTGGGCCGAGTCACTAGTGGAAAACA
>NC_061508.1:309202533-309313915 GCF_022539505.1 Lolium rigidum
AACTCAGAAAACTGCCAATTTACGTGCGTGATCTCAGATATGTACGCAACTTTCATTCAATTTGGGCATTTTCATCTGAGCAAGTTAAGTGCCCCAGAAAAATTCGTATTTACGGACTGTTCCGTTTTGATAGATTCTGCCTTTTATTTCGCATTGTCCGTTTTGCTATACTTGATGGATTTCTTTGTTCCATTGACTTTCGCAGCTTTGTGCAATGTCCAGAAGTGTTAAGAATGATTATGTCACCTCTGAATATATGAATTTTTCAATTATGCACTAACCCTCTAATGAGATTGTTTTGAGTTTGGTGTGGTGAGTTTTCAAGGGTCAAGAGAGGAGGATGATAGAATATGATCAAGAAGAGTGAAAAGTCTAAGCTTGGGGATGCCCCCCGTGGTTCATCCCTGCATATTTTATGAAGACTCATCTAAGCTAGGGGATGCCCAAGGCATCCCTTCTTCATCGACAACTTATCAGGTCACCTCTAGTGAAACTATATTTTTATTCCGTCACATCTTATGTGCTTTACTTGAAGCGTCTCTCGCTTGTTTTTTTATTTTTTATTTTGTTTGAATAAAAATGGGATCCCAACATTCTTTGTTTGGGAGAGAGATTTAACTCTCCGCTTGTGTTTGAGTATGAGCACATGTGCCCTTAGCTCTTAACATTTATAATGTCGTGGCTGAAGGTTGAACGTGTATTTCATGTCATCAGCTTATTATGGTTGGAAATGGTAAATGTTCACCCATTGTGGAGGTGAATATATGACTGTCTTGAATAATTGATACTTGGCAATTGTTGTGCTCATATAGATCATGTTTAAGCTCTTGCATCATGTACTTTGTACCTATTAATGAAGAACTACATAGAGCTTGTTAAAATTTGGTTTGCATGATTGGTCTCTAGAGTCTAGATATTTTCCAAGTTGAGGTGTTTGAACTAACAAGGAGACGTATGTAAAGTCTTATAATGCTTACAATATGTTCATATGTGAGTCTTGCTGCACCGTTTATACTTGAGTTTGCTTCACAACAACCTTTGCTAGCCTAGCCTTGTATTGAGAGGAATTCTTCTCGTGCAGAACCCATATCGTCGGGTTAGGCCCATAGGCGACGAAAAATACCCCTTAGCGGACGATTTTGAGACGTTGTCTATCAGAACTTTTCTTGTAGTGAACATTCAGGAATTGGAGAGAAGGTTTCTTCTCTGATGTCACCATGCTTAAGCATAGGGTCAAAGAGAGTACTGTGCCCATTTTGTCATCATGGCTTGACAACTTGTTGTAATCTCTTGTACATAACTGTAGGTAGTTTTCTCTCTCTCTCTTTGTATATACTATTTTTTGTTTAAAAGTAATAAAAGGCTGTGGGGGGCTCCCCTGCAGTAGTTAGTTTCAAAAAAAAAACCTAATACTTCGACCATGAGATCATGCTAATCACCTATACCGGATGAATGCTTTGATGACATCAAATACTACTTCATAAATGGGTAGTTATAAAAGTGGCATTAAGTATTTAGAAAGTATAGGTTGAACCGCGTGGATCAATAGTGGGATTTGTCCATCCAAATGACGAATAGATATACTCTGGGCCCTCTCGGTGGAATGCCATCCAATTAGCTTGCAAGCATGTGACTAGGTCACAAGGGATGTCATATCACAGTACGAATAAAGAGTAGTTATCGGTGACGAGGTTGAACTAGGTATAGAGATAACAATGAGCAAAACCTCGGATAAGTAAAGTATCGCGGCAACAAAGAGAATCAATATTTTATGTTAATGGTTCTTTCGATCACGAAGTCATCGTTGAATATTTTGGAGCAATTATGGATCTCCAGGTCCCGCTATTAGTTATTGATCGGAGAAGTGTCTCGATCATGTCTGAATAGTTGATACGTCCCAAACGTATCTATAATTTCTTATGTTCCATGCTACTTTATTGATGATACTCACATGTTTTATACACATTATATGTCATTATTATGCATTTTCCGGCACTAACCTATTGACGAGATGACGAAGAGCCGATTCTGTCGTTTTCTGCTGTTTTTGTTTCAGAAATCCTAGTAAGGAAATATTCTCGGAATTGGACGAAATCAACGCCCAGGGTCCTATTTTTCCACGAAGCTTCCAGAAGTCCGAAGAGGAAACGAAGTGGGGCCACGAGGTGGCCACACAACAGGGCGGCGTGGCCCAAGCCCTGGCCGCGCCGGCCTAGCGTGTGGGCCCCTCGTGACGCCCCTTGACCTGCCCTTTCGCCTACTTAAAGTCTTCGTCGCGAAACCCCCAGTACCGAGAGCCACGATACGGAAAACCTTCCAGAGACGCCGCCGCCGCCAATCCCATCTCGGGGGATTCAGGAGATCGCCTCCGGCACCCTGCCGGAGAGGGGAATCATCTCCTAGAGGTCTCTTCATCGCCATGATCGCCTCCGGATCGATGTGTGAGTAGTCCACCTCGTACTATGGGTCCATAGCGGTAGCTAGATGGTTGTCTTCTCCTCATTGTGCTATCATGTTAGATCTTGTGAGCTGTCTATCATGATCAAGATCATCTATCCGTAATGCTACATGTTGTGTTTGTTGGGATCCGATGAATATTGAATACTATGTCAAGTTGATTATCAATCTATCATATATGTTATTTATGTTCTTGCATGCTCTCCGTTGCTAGTAGAGGCTCTGGCCAAGTTGATACTTGTGACTCCAAGAGGGAGTATTTATGCTCGATAGTGGGTTCATGCCTCCATTAAATGCGGGACGATGTGACGAAAGTTCTAAGGTTGTGGATGTCTCTGTTGCCACTAGGGATAAAACATCGATGCTTTGTCTAAGGATACTTGTGTTGATTACATTACGCACCATACTTAATGCAATTGTCTGTTGTTTGCAACTTAATACTTGGAAGGGGTTCGGATGATAACCTGAAGGTGGACTTTTTAGGCATAGATGCATGTTGGATAGCGTTCTATGTACTTTGTCGTAATGCCCTGATTAAATCTCATAGTACTGATCATGATATATGTATGTGCATTGTTATGCCTTCTTTATTTGTCAATTGCCCAAGCGTAATTTGTTCACCCAACATCTGTTTATCTTATGGGAGAGACACCACTAGTGAACTGTGGACCCCGGTCCTATTCTTTACATCTGAAATACAATCTACTGCAATTGTTCTTTACTGTTCTTCGCAAAAAATCATCATCTTTCACACAATATGTTTAATCCTTTGTTTACAGCAAGCCGGTAAGATTGACAACCTCACTGTTACGTTGGGGCAAAGTACTTTGATTGTGTTGTGCAGGTTCCACGTTGGCGCCGGAATCCCTGGTGTTGCGCCGCACTACACTCCGCCGCCATCAACCTTCAACGTGCTTCTTGACTCCTACTGGTTCGATAAACCTTGGTTTCTTTATGAGCGAAAACTTGCTACTGTACGCATCACACCTTCCGCTTGGGGTTCTCAACGGACGTGTGTCAATTGCACGCATCAAGCTCTTTTTCTGGCGCCGTTGCCGGGGAGATCAAGACACGCTGCAAGGGGAGTCTCCCACATCCAATCTGTTTACTTTGTTTTTGTCTTGCTTTGTTTTACTTTATTTACTGCTTTGTTTGCTCTTATATCAAAAACACACAAAAAATAGTTGCTAGTTTTACTTTATTTACTATCTTGTTCTCCATATTAAAAACACAAAAAAATTAGTTACTTGCATTTACTTTATTTAGTTTGCTTTATTTACTATTACTAAAAATGAGTAATCCGGAAGTTGAAGTTCGTTCCTTTAAGCAACAAGGGGGAGAAAGTTTTAAAGATGCTTGGTATAGAATCAGTGATGCTCATCATAGGTGCATTAAGAAACACTCCACTATTATACTACTTAGGAATTTTTATGTTGGTATCTCTAGTTGGAATAGGTATGTTCTTGATACTCTTGCGGGAGGTAATTTCCTAGGCACTCCTGCTTTAGAAGCTAGTTGCATCATCGAGAGTCTAGTTGGAATACCACCTGTTAATGAAGCTAAAATTGAAATCTCTCTTGAAGATTTCATGAAAAAGTTGGAGGTCATAGAGAAAAATCTTCCAAGTGTTGAGACTAAATTGGGAATATTACTTAATAACACTGATAAACTTGATAAAACTCTAAGTGGAATTAATGAGAGAATTGCTGTTTTAAAAACTTGTGCTACTCATGATAATCGAACCCATAGGATTAGTGAACTTGAAGAAGCTATGGGAACCTTGGGTTCAACGTTTTCTTCTCTTAAGTTTAAGGAGAAAGCCTATGTGGGTAAGTAGCAAAAGTTCATGTATGTCTCTAAAGTGCCTAAGCCAAAAAACTATTATAGGCCTAAAATTGACAAAGCCCTTAGCACCACTACGGATGATGGAGCATCTAAGATACCTATTGATGTTGATGCTTCGTCTCTCGACAATACTTGATACACGCTTTCTGCGCCTAGCTGAAAGGCGTTAAAGAAAAGCGCTTATGGGAGACAACCCATTATTTTACTTCTGCACTTTATTTTATATTTGAGTCTTGGAAGTTGTTATTACTGTAGCAACCTCTCCTTATCTTTATTTTATTGCATTGTTGTGCCAAGTAAAGTCTTTGATAGTAAAGTCAATACTAGATTTGGATTACTGCGCAGAACAGATTTCTTGCTCGTCACGAATTTGAGCAGTAGTCTCTGTAGAAAATTTATAAAAATCTGCCAATTTACGTGCGTGATCCTCAGATATGTACGCAACTTTCATTCAATTTGGGCATTTTCATCAGAGCAAGTCTGGTGCCTCTTAAAAATTCGTCTTTATGGACTGTTCTGTTTTGACAGATTCTGCCTTTTATTTCGCATTGCCTGTTTTGCTATGTTTGATGGATTTCTTTGTTCCATTAACTTTCAGTAGCTTTGTGCAATGTCCAGAAGTGTTAAGAATGATTATGTCACCTCTGAATATATGAATTATGCGCTAACCCTCTAATGAGTTTGTTTTGAGTTTGGTGTGGAGGAAGTTTTCAAGGGTCAAGAGAGGAGGATGATACAATATGATCAAGAAGAGTGAAAAGTCTAAGCTTGGGGATGCCCCCGTGGTTCATCCCTGCATATTTTAAGAAGACCCAAGCGTCTAAACTTGGGGATGCCCAAGGCATCCCTTCTTCATTGGCAACTTATCAGGTTCCTCTAGTGAAACTATATTTTTATTCCATCACATCTTATGTGCTTTACTTGGAGCGTCTGTTTGTTTTTGTTTTTGTTTTTATTTGAATAAAATCGGATCCTAGCATTCTTTGTTTGGGAGAGAGACATGCTCCGCTGTTTCGTATGAACACATGTGTTCTTAGCTATATCTTTAATGTTCATTGCGAAAGTTAAACTATTTCATTCATTGTTATATGGTTGGAAACGAAAAATGCTGCATGTGGTAAATGGTATAATGTCTTGAATAATTTGATACTTGGCAATTGTTGTGCTCATATAGATCATGTTTAAGCTCTTGCATCATGTACTTTGCATCCATTAATGAAGAACTACATAGAGCTTATTAAAATTTGGTTTGCATGATTGATCTCTAGAGTCTAGATATTTTCTGGTTGAGGTGTTTGAACAACAAGGAGACAATATAAAGTCTTATAATAGTTACAATATATTCATATGTGAGCTTTGCTGCACCTTTTATACTTGAGTTTGCTTCAAACAACCTTGCTAGCCTAGCCTTGTATTGAGAGGAATTCTTCTCGTGCATCCAAATCCTTGAGCCAATAACTATGCCATTTGTGTCCACCATACGTACCTACCACATGGTATTTCTCTGCCATTCCAAAGTACATTACTTGAGTGCTACCTTTAAAATATCTATTCTTTGCCTTTGCAATATATAGCTCATGGGAAAAATAGCCTTAAAAACTATTGTGGTGAAGAATATGTACTTATGTGTCTTATTTCTTAATAAGTTGCTTGTTGAGCAGTAACCATGTTTCTGGGGACGCCATCAACTTTTACACCTTTGTTGAATATCATGTGAGTTGCTATGCATGTTCGTCCTGTCTGAAGTAAGGGAGATTTTCATGATCAAATGGTTTGAGTATGCATACTGTTAGAGAAGAACATTGGGCCGCTAACTAAAGCCATGATTCATGGTGGAAGTTTCAGTTTGGACAATCAATCCTCAATCTCTTATGAGAATATTAACTGTTGTTGAATGCTTATGCATTAAAGAGGAGTCCATTATCTGTTGTCTATGTTGTCCCGGTATGGATGTCTAAGTTGAGAATAATCAAAAGCGAGAAATCCAATGCGAGCTTTCTCCTTAGACCTTTGTACAGGCGGCATAGAGGTACCCTTTGTGACACTTGGTTGAAACATATGCTATGCAATGATAATCCGTGTTAATCCAAGCTAATTAGGACAAGGTGCGAGCACTATTGGTATACTATGCATGAGACTTGCAACTTATAGGATATCTTATACATAACACATATACTTTATTACTACCGTTGACAAAATTGTTTCTTGTTTTCAAAATGAAAAGCTCTAGCACAAATATAGTAATCAATGCTTCCCTCTGCGAAGTGCCTATCTTCTACTTTATTGTTGAGTCAGTTTGCCTATTCTTTCTATCCCAGAAGCAAACACTTGTATCAACTGTGTGCATTGATTCTTACATGTTTACTTATTGCACTTGTTATATTACTTTGTGTTGACAATTATCCATGAGATAAATATGTTGAAGTTGAAAGCAACTGCTGAAACTTATATCTTCCTTTGTGTTGCTTCAGTACCTTTACTTTGAATTTATTGCTTTATGAGTAACTCTTATGCAAGTCTTATTGATGCTTGTCTTGAAAGTATTATTCATGAAAAGTCTTTGTTATATGATTCATTTGTTTACTCATTATCTTCATCATTGCTTCGAATCGTTGCATTCATCTCATATGCTTTACAATAGTATGACCAAGATTATGATAGCATGTCACTTCAGAAATTATCTTTGTTATCGTTTACCTACTCGAGGGCGAGTAGGAACTAAGCTTGGGGATGCTTGATACGTCCCAAACGTATCTATAATTTCTTATGTTCCATTCTACTTTATTGATGATACTCACATGTTTTATACACATTATATGTCATTATTATGCATTTTCCGGCACTAACCTATTGACGAGATGCCGAAGAGCCAGTAGTTGTTTTCTGCTATTTTTGGTTTCAGAAATCCTAGTAAGGAAATATTCTCGGAATTGGACGAAATCAACGCCCAGGGTCCTATTTTTCCACGAAGCTTCCAGAAGTCCGAAGAGGAAACGAAGTGGGGCCACGAGGTGGCCACACAGCAGGGCGGCGCGTCCCAAGCCCTGGCCGCGCCGGCCTAGCGTGTGGGTCCCTCGTGACGCCCCTTGACCTGCCCTTCCGCCTACTTAAAGTCTTCGTCGCGAAACCCCCAGTACCGAGAGCCACGATACGGAAAACCTTCCAGAGACGCCGCCGCCGCCAATCCCATCTCGGGGGATTCAAGAGATCGCCTCCGGCACCCCGCCGGAGAGGGGAATCATCTCCCGTAGGTCTCTTCATCGCCATGATCGCCTCCGGATCGATGTGTGAGTAGTCCACCCCTGGACTATGGGTCCATAGCGATAGCTAAATGGTTGTCTTCTCCTCATTGTGCTATCATGTTAGATCTTGTGAGCTGCCTATCATGATCAAGATCATCTATCCGTAATGCTACATGTTGTGTTTGTTGGGATCCGATGAATATTGAATACTATGTCAAGTTGATTATCAATCTATCATATATGTTATTTATGTTCTTGCATGCTCTCTGTTGCTAGTAGAGGCTCGGCCAAGTTGATACTTGTGACTCCAAGAGGGAGTATTTATGCTCGATAGTGGGTTCATGCCTCCATTAAATCCGGGACGAGTGACGGAAAGTTCTAAAGTTGTGGATGTGTTGTTGCCACTAGGGATAAAACATCGATGCTTTGTCTAAGGATATTTGTGTTGGTTACATTACGCACCATACTTAATGCAATTGTCTGTTGTTTGCAACTTAATACTGGAAGGGGTTCGGATGATAACCTGAAGGTGGACTTTTTAGGCATAGATGCATGTCGGATAGCGGTCTATGTACTTTGTCGTAATGCCCCGATTAAATCTCATAGTACTCGATCATGATATATGTATGTGCATTGTTATGCCTTCTTTATTTGTCAATTGCCCAACTGTAATTTGTTCACCCAACATCTCGTTTATCTTATGGGAGAGACACCACTAGTGAACCGTGGACCCCGGTCCTATTCTTTACATCCGAAATACAATCTATCGCAATTGTTCTTTACTCGTTCTTCGCAAACAATCATCATCTTCCACACAATACGTTTAATCCTTTGTTTACAGCAAGCCGATGAGATTGACAACCTCACTGTTACGTTGGGGCAAAGTACTTTGATTGTGTTGTGCAGGTTCCACGTTGGCGCCGGAATCCCTGGTGTTGCGTCGCACTACACTCCGCCGCCATCAACCTTCAACGTGCTTCTTGAATCCTACTGGTTCGATAAACCTTGGTTTCTTTTTGAGGGAAAACTTGCTACTGTAGGCATCACACCTTCCTCTTGGGGTTCCCAACGGACGTGTGTCAATTGCACGCATCAATAGTTCACGAACCATAGGGTTACACACTTAAGGTTTTGATTTTGTTTTAAGTAGATATTGAATATGGAATGGAGTTCGAATGTTGTTTAGAGTCTCGGATGAGATCCAGGACATCACGAGGAGTTTCGGAATGGTCCGGAGAATAAGACTCATATATAGGAACTCACATTCCAAGTTTGGGAATGATCCGGTGTATTTATAAAAGGTTCAAGAAAGATCTAGAAACATCCGGAATAAATCACTATGGTAGGTGGAATTCAGGATGGACTCCACCAACCCTAGCCGTCCAACCAAGAGGGAAGGTGGAGTCCATGATGGAGTGGACTCCACCACCTTGGCCGGCCAAGGTACAAGGAAGGGGAGCAATCCTACTTGACCTAGGTTTCCCATTATGGTAAGTTTTGGAGTTTGACTCCAAAGTGGTTTTGGGCAAACCCTAGTGATGTGGGCATTACCCTTCGGGTAACCGACATTTCCCTACCCATTGCAGATCATTATGGAGGTGGACCAGCACATGGACTCCACAAGCTGGATCCGCGCGTATTATCAACTTGGACAACAAGAAAGAAGGCTCCAATACGTACTCTACTAGGACTCTTGTAAACCCTAATCCAGTTGATATATAAAGCCAGGCAGGACACCCCTGAGGGGGAGATTGAGAAACACAATATGAAAGATCACACATGTGATACGCCTAGACACCTCAACCCGCAGATTAGAACTAGACTAGATACAACAACTCCGCCTATGGCGGCACCCTGTACTCATATTTTCATATAATGGATTGCTAGTAGGACGTAACGATCCTCCACCGCGGGGACGTGAACCTAGGTACATCGTGTACCATCTCGCTCCCGGAGTCTCCGTCGTCGCCTTTCTCTAAACCCAAGACCCTAATGGTGGGCTCTGCCGAGGAACCGCCTCATCAATTGGCGTCGTCTGTGAAAAACGCGGCGACTGGATTTTATCATCCGGGCGAGATCCTTCGCCATCAACGGCGCACAGATTGCGTCCGGGCTTATCATCTTGTGCTATCAGTACAATTTTGACGATCAAGTTGCACGGCAACGAAATTCGTGAGATTCCGATTGACATGGCAAAAGCCTCGGCGGGTGTCCGGTCCACCTTACTGCAGCGCTATGGTCCAAGCCAGACTAGATTTTCGTGGCACCTCAAGCACGCATGAGGAAGCAACAACAGTTCCTGTCCAAACATGACAGATGCTTGAGCAGGAATTAAAGAAAGGAAGATTCGACGGATCCATGGAGATGTCCGGGTTAGCCTCCGCTTTTCTATCTCTGGCCTGATTCCAATCAGGGTTGCCAGCACTTTTTTATCATGTTGGTTTCAATTCGGGTCAGCCTCTACTTTGCTATCATGTTTCATGGCCACAATGTACAATATTGGATGGGCGCATCAATTTCTATGAAGCAGTATCACCATCTAAAGGTATAATTGTTGCATACTCATGGGCTGCTCTGAGGCTATCCACGCTAGGCAAGTGGAGTGCAAGTACCGGGCGTCGGCCTCGCTTCTTCTTCAGGGACTGGGCCACGTGTCGCTCCAATATTGGCTGAGCTAGAGAAGAAAAGGTAAAGAATCGGAAGGGAAGGGGAAAAAGGAAAAGATACCACGAGCCAAACCCTATCTGATGTCCTCGTCAATCTCCCCGTGGCCCTCTCCTCCCCGCACGCCTCCTCTCCTTCCCGCACACCTCCTCTCTCCCATCGTCGCCGGCTAGCCCATCCCCGTTCCTCTCCGTCGCACTTGGCGCTGCTGAGGCCGTCGCTGCTCCTCCTCTCCGGCCTCTTCTTCACGCGCGACCTCCAGCGCATCTCGCTCCGTCCCTGGCTCGGCTTCTTCGTCGAGCTCCATGTATTGACAGTAGGCGAGGAGGAGGAAGCACTCCATGGGGCGCCGGTGTTGGAGATGGCGGTAGCGGGGGACTTCGTGCCTCTCCCGAGCTGCTTGGCATGGAGTACGTGGCCGAGCCCCTCTCCATCATCCTCTTGATTGAGGCCACCAAGGTCGTCCTCCACAACCACGAGCAGGGCAAGAACACCCCCGCTTTCTGCTCCTCTTGGCTAGCCAGCCATGTCTCCTCAATAGCCTGACGCCTTCTCTACCTTGAGAAGACCGGGGAGAAGACACCATGCTCTGCAACCTCCATCCCTGGCCCCTCTACATGGAGCGGCAGCCAACCAAGTTCAGCTTCCTCTGGCCCATCCCATCTCTTCACCTCCATGCCTTTGTTGATTCGAGGTACTCACTCCTCTCTTCCTCTTGATTTGCCTCAACTCCTCTCTCTTCCACTCCCACAATTTATGTTCTTTATTTTGTACAGATGTGTTTTGTATCTATGCATATGAACTGTTTGAGGAAATGTCTAAGTAGGCTGCATGTAAATTGTTTGAGGAAATGTCTAAGCAGGCTGCACGAACAAGATATCTACCTTTTTAGGGCTATTTTGCCGTCTTTTCTTACCTATGATGGTCAAGCTGGTTATGTTTCTTACCATCAGAGTGAGAAGCTTAACCCTTCACAATGGTGGTGGTTGTTGTCTTGTACAACTTGCCATAAATCAGTGATTGCACATGGTGGTCAATACACATACTCTAATTTGATTGTTTTTCTGTTGATGCATTGCCAACGTAACTGGCTACATTAATTCTGTTAAAATTCATATTGTGTTATCCTTCTTCATTTATGGCATTTCATTTTGTTTCTCCTCCATATTATTTGGTAGGTACTGAGAGCAGATGCCTTGACATAGGGAATGCTCCCGAGTAAGGGTTGAGGAGGTCAGGGAGGGGCACAGAGAGACTCCCCCAGTTTTAGGTTGTGGCTTTGGTGTAACTGGACAAATTAGGTATGTATCTTACTTGCATGATTGTATTGTTTCCGCAGAATTTGGCACCCACCTAAAATATGCGTGTGGTATTCATCGAAGATGTTATATTGGTTCCTTGGATTCTCTCGGAATGCTATTGTATATGTATGTATGTGCATCGGACATAGGTATACCTGCCATATGTATGGAGGTTATTTCCGTACAACATTTTCTTCAGATTACAAAACTGAATTAATATGACACTTTACATTATTGCTTTCTATAAAAAAATGTTTATAGCTCATATATAACATCGGTTGCACATATTTTTGTTCTTACACTGAAGCTTATATGCTCCTATTGCGGAAATTAATCCAGTATGAAGAAAATAAGATGACGTTGGTCTGTCCCTAATGCCTTCTTTCAAGCCCTGGTGAGTTTAGATGTTCTACTTCTCATAGCTGCTTATGAGCCATATTTACAGATCTGTAATGATTATGCAATTATATTTTGTCTTGCCGCTTTTCATTTTTTATTCTAGCTCATTTGTTCAGCCAAAAGAATGTTGTTCTTACCTTTCATCTAAAGAAAGGCTTTCTAAAATTGTTAACATTCTGCCTTAGTATTCCTCAAGTTGCGTACATTGTTTGATGCATTTTTTTTATCTCCCTTTGATTATCGTTCAGCAAATATTTCAATGAAGATGTCCATGCTCTAGAAAGTTTTGATCAAATTTCGTTGTGTATGAACCAAGATCTACAGATGTAAACCTATTTCGCTTTGCATTTTCAGAAAACTAACCAATAGTCCTGACACATCAGCTTGTTTGCAGGGGAGCCGTATTGTTAGTGTTCTCCTCCACATGTTTAGCGAGCTTCTGTGTATTTATGTTATTATCACTTACGCAGTAATGATTTTCTGATGTTTATTGTCTCGGCAATTGGTCTGTTACACTTGATTCTATTTTTATCCAGAGGTCCTTTTCTTGCTATACCTCTATATATATTTGGAATATATGTTGATATGTACCTCTACAGGAAAGTAACCTTTGTTTCTATTTGTTTTAGGTTTGATGTAAGCTATTGCTGCAACTGTTTCTCTGGCAGGTAATTCCCTGTCTTCCCCTTGCACCACGGTGTGTTTATCTTCCGCTTATATACTTTTTGTTCGTTCACACATTTAGATAGTATAGCCAGGGGAATTTATATTTTGGTGTTTCATGAAAGCGAGAAGTTGATTACTTAGTATGAAGGTGTTTATGTATGCATGGCCTAAATCTGTTCGAGATACTCTTGGTGCAGCATGTATCATCTTTTCATCAGTTTTGCAATAATTTTTTCTCCAGCTGTGTATTGTAGTGGAGGGCAGACTATTTTAATAATAATAATTGGTTCGGTTTATTACCCTGATGGTGACACTGCGAAGGGCTTGTCACTTGAGCTTGTTGAAAATGGTTGAATTATTGTTTCGCAATCCATTTGAGTTCAGATTATTCATCACAAAGGAGCAAGCATTGCAAACAAAATTCTTGACTTTATCAGTTATTTTGCACTTTGAAATTGATCCGTAACCTTTGTAACCACACCATTGCAGGGCCTTGTCTAATATGTTGAGTGGAGTGCAAACATGGTAGATGTGGAAATAGACGTAAAACTGAAGAACGCTAATCTTCAGGCAAAAAGGGAACAATTGCGAATTTGGATTGGATTTAAGCCCCCAGTGACTAACTCAAAGCCAATCCATGACCAGAAATTCACAGGAAAGGTGGGTTGCACATTCTCATTGACAGTGTATTTATCGTGATTCATGTGACAGTAACTAATTTGGTTCATGTTGATCTCTTCATAGGAGGTAGAAGTTGTCCGTGGGTTTAGCTTGATCGTTGCCGATCGCTTCATAGGTCAGTGACACCCTATCCTGTTAGTTATATATATCAAGGTTGAACCTACTGATTATATCCCTTCATCTTTTGACACCTGAGCTACTTATTCTTCCTTTTTATCTCCAAAATGAAATGTAGTTGGACCTAACAGACGCACTCCGAAATGAAAATATAGGAGATCATTGCAGGAAGGTTAATAGAGTTTGAATTTATAAGGACATCTATAAAAGCCTAGCAGACACACTTCATATGATGTTCATAGCTAATGTTGCTAGCTATAAACTTGCTCTGTTTTTATTTTGGTGAAATATACCTCAAACTAAGATTATTGGTTTAACAACACTAGGCAAGCTATTACCATTATTTATGGTGTATCAAGTTACCTTATATGAATATTGGTCGCTGCATCCCTTCATTTCTTGATAGCCAATATTTGATGATAAATATTTCTTTGTATCCTTGTATATATCTAGATGAATCTTGCAAAAAGATAATTATGTGCTTGTTCGTCATACAGGATATCATCACGAGGGATGTTGACTCCAGGGATGGAGGAAGCACGGCAGAGCATCCGGCCAGCAGTGGGGATGTAAGTGCGGATAAGGTCGGCGGCGGCCTGAAGAGGCAGGGGAAGATGACGAACAGGGCAGGGGTTTGGGTTCCACCGCCACCGTCCTGCGGCAGTTGGGGGCCTCTTCGTTGCAGAGCCGGCTAGGCTCCACCTCCTCCATCCCTACCTTGGCGCTGCACATGGGAGAAGCTGCACATGGGAGAAGAAGGGGGCGACATGATGAGGACGAGGGGTTGCCGGGATGGATTCTGCAGCGCCGTGTCATCTTGTCTCCTGCAACCAGCCCCGTGACTCTTTTCTCATCGATCTCGCGACGCTGCTACACTCCCTCTTCATCAACATCCACATCACGGTCGTCTTCGCGTCGAGCTGGCAGCGCATATGCATGATCCCAGGTTTGGTCTCTCTTTGTTCACCATTGTTCACCTTAGCTCAGGGGAAATAGTAAAACAATGTCCTTGATGCAGCTAGAAAGCTTGGTGTCACCAAATGTACTAGCGATAAGGCTCTGATCGTTTTTATCATTGTCTACAATGTATCAGTTAGCAGGGAAGGAATAATAGTAGGTCACCCATTTATCCTTTTGTGTTATACATTTCTTATTTTCCCCTGAATTTTTTACCTATTGAATAATCTTTTGTCACCTACAGGTTACATGGTGTTTGCTACAGTTCTGGGAGTTAGCCGATGGCAATATATTTGCACTTTTATTTTGGTGCTTAACAGTTGAAGGTAAATAAATTGCAGTCTTATTTTATTTCTTTATGCTAAAAACTCAAGAAATGACATGTTGTACTTGGTTTACGAGTATTTCTTGTATAGAGAAAGCTTTATATACAAATCAGCATTACCATTTTGGTTGTTGATATATGGCACCACCATATATGCATTGAGTTCTGGACCCAATATATACAAAAAAAAATCTTTCTTTACTTGATGATCAGATATTCTTTCACATGGATCATAAATAGCCCGCGGTCTTCTTCTTTGTATTCTTCTTTATTCTTATGCAGTTTATGTTTTTTCACTCTTTAGGTATGTAACTGAAAATCTACGTGATATAATTGCAGTCAATTGCAGGTGTTAACAGTATTCATATGCACCAAGGAGCTCTAGGAGTTGGGGAGGAAGGAGGAGTCCAGGGACATCAATTGGCAGTGCCAGGAAGTTCAGCAAGAGGCGTGCAAGAGGTTCACCATCGTTGTAGCACACCATAGCTCAGACCAGAACCACAAGAGATGGAGTTTGACATCCTGAAGCAAACAAGGTAAAAGTTATCTGAATAAAAGTGTTAACCTACTTGTTTGTGTGGTGTCTGATGTGTGGGTGAGAGAATGAGAGCAGATTTTGAATGGGTACGGGAAAATGTCTTTACATGTTCTTTTATTGGGTATCCAAGGATATGTTCATTATTTTCTCAGCTGAACCTATTCAGTATCTTGGATGTCATGCATCTCAGATTTATACTTGCGAAAAAATCACGAGTTTCTCAGATCTTAGGCCACCGTATGGATATCTTGGAAGGTTTTTTTTAAAGAAAATGAATGCTGGAATGTATGCTCATAGGTAGATGAGTTGTAAAGGAATAAAAATCTGGGTAGTGTATTTATACAATAGCATAAGTTGAGTCATGAACACTGGAAGTAAGATTCTGAACTTCTATTTATGGCAAATACAAAGTCCAAAGCACAAGCTGTATAAATACAAGTTAGTACATGTTTATGTAAGTATTCATGAATGACTTTGCAAGATCATTCTTGTGACACAAAATCACGTTCTACTCACGAATAATTTTATATACCTGTAGTCCGAGAATCCCACCTGTTGTGACACGAAATCACTTCCTTTTTTCAATAATACTAATGAATTTTCTTATGTTCTGGAAAGGCCAAATAGAACATGACTTTTCTTTCTTTGTAGCACCGGTGTTGATTGGAGTAAAAATACAGACATCAACTAAGACAATCGCAGGTTTGGTCCGGCATTTGAGGTATTGACTTGGTTCTTAAAGGTTAAATTTGTTTTTAGTTATTAATTTTTGTTTCTATTCTTTTTAGGTCAAAATAATGATGCTTTCTGCTATATTCCTACGGTATAGATAAATCGTTTATCTATTTTTTTATCTTCAAACCCAGTAAATGTCAACTATGTCCGGTCTACTGACTGATTGTTTTCAGACAATGCAAATAAAATGCTGACTTGATGTAATCTACTGCCATGCAGCCGATATTGTTATGTCGTTTTTTTAGGAGAGGGAGATCCCCCAGACTGCATATGTATTTGATAAAGAAAATGTATTGCAGCACGTACTTAGCATTTATTTGGCCTGTTCTTTATGGAATTTAGTTTCCTAATCGTTTCAGGTTCGGTTCCAAGGCCGCGTGGTTTTGTCTGGATGGATCCCCTCTTTGACTGTATTCTTGGAGCCATAAATACTGAGGTTAAACTCTGCTTCTCTTACTACTAGCCTGGTTGTTCTATGTATTTAAAATGGAGCTTCACATGGGCATGTTCTCTGTGCTATTAGCTTTCTACATTGATGTTTCATGGTCGATATAAATTAGGCGTGAACAAAAAAGAAGTGCAAGTTTGGGGACTTAAAATTGATATAGTTTATTTCATTTGCGCTTACTGAAAATAACAACTCTATGTGATAACTGCAGGTCAAATGTGAGGATATGATGAATGGCATACTAAAGTCTGCATATTTGTGGTCATTGCCTTCCAAGCATGTTCTCTGTGCTATTAGCTTTCTACATTGTTGTTTCATGGTCGATATAAATTAGGCGTGAACAAAAAAGAAGTGCAAGTTTGGGGACTTAAAATTGATATAGTTTATTTCATCTGCGCTTACTGAAAATAACAACTCTATGTGATAAGTGCAGGTCAAATGCGAGGATATGATGAATGGCATACTAAGGTCTGCATCTTTGCGGTCATTGCCTTCCAAGCAGGCCGTTCAACACTTTCAGCCACATCAAATATGTTTGTGGCAACGGTGGAACAATCATCAGTGGAGATCGTGGGTACCAGCCCGATGAGTGTAATCGTGGTGGCCGCCGAGATCCCATCACACGGGAGCGGGTGCAATCATCCAGAGCTAGGTGTGGGCCTCGACTGCTTCTTCTTTGTAAGCATCTGGTTGAATCTGATTTCCAACTTCATACATTGATGTTTTCATGCACATGTTACAAATCATGTGTGTTCCTACCGCTGCATGATGAGAAGGGTCTCTAGCTATGGCCCCTCGGCAATCTCCCTACCCCCTTCATCAGCTCAGTAGCTCACTATTCCTTAACGTATTCTTTCCCTCCCATTCCTTAACGTATTCTATTGACTTTTCCATGTAATTTTGTTTGTTATTTATGCAGAGAAGATCTGGTTTTGATCATCGATTGCCCAAGTACCAGTCAATTCTTCTTATGTTTATCACTATCAACTAAAGCCTAAAACGATTGTTTTTAGCCTGGCCTTGCATGCCCAAGTGGTACTTTAGTTTGCCTCCATAGACCATGCTGCAACAATGACCAATGCAACTTTGGTGTATGCTTCTGTTGATGTTCCTTCTACACTTCTATTGCTCCTGAGTTTTGACAGAACCTTGAGCGTTAGTTATAACAATATATTATCCTATTTTCCTCATTGTATATGAGAGTTTGCTACTCCATTCGTAATGTATGTGATTTATCCAAATTTTATCTTATCGACTGTTTTTTAACGTAAAAAATGTATTATTATATTTATTACTTTTATTTTGTCCTCATATAAAATATAAACCGACGCAAATTTTACGGGACCGTGCGCCAAGGCGCACATCTAAATCTAGTATATACATCAATCGCCACGCATAGCTAATCCATCCAAGAAACAAAAGGATATCGCCTGTTCAAGTTTAAAAAAGCCACGATTTTCTATGAACAACACTACTACACTACTACATCACGTGAAGGTCCTGACTGATCAAGTGTTTAGAGGAAAATCAAGTACGCGCTCAATTAGTTGTGCGCACGCACCCGACAGTTATCACCCTTAGCAGATTTGGCATTGCGGACTCAACATACTCGGGTTCAACATACTCGGGTGCTCACCCGTCGCAGATCCGCACATCGGCTGCGGCCTCTTCTTCGATTGCTGCTCCCTTACATGGATCAAGCCATCAAGTTCATCAGCCATGAATATCTGATATCCAAATTGGAAGCCCGATCCAGCCTGATGCTACACGATTTCGTATACGAGAAGCATATACGACAATCATATTGTGTACGCATCCCATAAACACATGTAAGATGGTTTCTTACTTCATATATGTTGCATACGGACGGTGACTAAGATTAACTGTAAAATATGGTTGCGATGATGATTTTCTAAGATTCAGCTCACCTATGCAAGTTTATTAGTGAAGAGAGATAAAAAAATATAAGTTTGAAATTGGAGAAACATAACTATATTTAGTCTGACTTATATATGAAGCTCATGACTAATTTGTATGGTCCAACAAACTTGCAATATACAATGACAGAGTGTGCACTACAATATGAGAAAATAAGTTATTAAACCATACTAAAAGCAAAATGCGGATGTCTAAAATGAAGTCATCACGTTAATCCACATAGGCTTGAAATAAATATACCGTTGATTTTCCTATTAATGGTTAAGATTTAGCATATCTAAAAGTTACGCATAGTTATATGTACATGACAACTCACTAAATAAACAGGTAGGTGAAAGGTGAGAATGCAATTATTTACAATGTATCATCAGTGTTAAGGTGAAATAATTAACTCTAGGTTCTATACCGGTATTGGTTAGCATTATCAACAATTATTTGATAATATTAACGAGTAAAATGTTGATATCAGTAGTGGATATAATTACTTCAAGGTCTTTGGACTTCAATGAAATCAACTTTATGTTGTTTGAAACCACAATCCATGCCAATAATCCAATAGCAAAACAGATCTTTATTTTTTCGGGAAATTGGTTCAGAAATATGTGAAATAGCTACAATTTACCATCCTTATGTTTGAAAATTTTATTCTAATGTATTAACACAAAAGGAATATGTGTCACATACATCGACACTGAATTCTTGGTGGTATTATAATCTTGAAATAAGAGTATTTAACATAGTGCTTGGTAGTACTATAATTTTCTTATAAGATTATTTAAATAGTATATTGTAGGGATTTCTATTTTCGTGCCCTCAGGTCCTTAGTTGTACTCAGTTTTCCCCAGCTCCTTAGTTTTTCCTCAGTTTTCCCCAAGCCCTTGTTTGAAACCCGCAGAAGCAGCTCAGACGGCAGGATTCCCGTTTAGTTGACGTTCTGTCACGTGTGGGGCCGCGTCTTGTGGGGCCGAGTCGTGTGGGCCCGCGTCGCGTGGGGCTGGTAGAAAGGGACCGCGTGGGACAGGACGAGAAGCGTTTGGTTGCACGTGAGCAGGAGCTGGGTTCTGTCTCTCTCGGCCCCAAATTGGCATCCCTATTAAGTGCACCTTTTTCCCCTCTTTCTCTCTGTCCTTTTCACCAAATTAGTATAAAATCTAGAGAAGCTTGCATTTCTGACTTTTCAATTATTTGTGCCTTTTGGCTCTCGTTGTTTGCCCAATATGGCAGCAAATCTAGTACTCCCTCTGGTTCATATGTATGTAGTTAAATCTAGAAGCAAATCTCCAGGATAATGTACGATAAATTCACAGTCATAGTAAATCAAGAAAAAACTAAGTACGGCCAACAAAATATAGTAGACTAGGGATAGATAATCCCTAGATAATATGGATAGATAATAGGCTGCATACACAGCAGCCAACATAGTAACAGGTTCTTCACAGCACCATCATACTAACATAACAACAAGGGATCCCTAGCTAACAACAAAGGGATCCCAACAACAAACTAGGAGGCAGCAGCAGCAGCACACGTCCGAGGACTCCGCCTACCCCATCCGGATCTCCCTCCACTTGTTGCTCTTGCTCCCCTTGGGAGCCTTGGGCTTGAGCGGAGGCATGCGCCCGGCGGAGATCTCCACCCGCTGCAAGCTGCGGAGGTGCATGCCGAGCGCCCTGTGCTTGGCGCGGAAGGAGTGGACGTTCACCGTCGTGCCGACCTTGGGGAAGGTGTTGCTGATGTTCTCAGCATGCGTGACGAGGCAGTTGAAGTCCGTGGCGCCGAGTCTCCTGGTGCGAAGGGGCACTCGTACACCTTCTTGGCGAAGTAGGAGATGTACTGGCCGACCCGCAGCCTCCGCAGCGCACTCGGCGAGTCTTGACGTCCTCCCGCTCTTCGTCGCTGCCGACGTCGCTGCCGTACATCTGATCCATATCAAACAGAAACTAGTGAATGAGCTGCAACGATGACTAACGTACATGATAACAAAGTTAAGAAAAACGAGTCAGCCTCAGCTTAGAGTGGACATGATTATATATCTACAGGGGAAGGTGTAAGCGAACTAAAGCTCATGCACAACAGATTTGTACACAGCAATGGTTCGCTGAACCCTCCCTGTAAAAATTTGTGCCCAACCATTCATCATAGGCAAAGAAACAGATTCTAGATCTGAACTAGATCTGAACTTGAACACATTCGAGATTATTTGCAAAATTAAACGGTTGATATCTTTTGATTAGTGCATAAAATAACTGATTGAGATCCCATGATTACTTGCATAAATTAACCGATTGAGATCCAATATTACTTGCATAAATTAACCGAACAGCCGAACCCCAAATCTTAAACGAAATCAAGAAGTGATCAAAACAAAATGGAATAAAATCGGCGCAAATATTAGCCCAATACTCATCCATCTACAGATCCATCTACACCAGCAAAAATAGGGTTCAAAAAGGAATGGGGAACAAAAAGGAAGCAAACCGTAGTTACCTCGTTCCATGGGTCCTCCAGGGAGGTGTCGTAGGGGTTCGGGGGCGGGACGTACGGCACGGGGTCGTAGGGGTCCCATCCCGCCGGGATCCGACCGCCACCGGTGGCAGCAGCCTCCGATGCACCGGCGACGGCGGCGGCGGCGGCGTCGTCCGTCGAGGGACGGGGCCGAAGATGGAGGCGTCGCGCTTCGAGCCAACCTCGACGATGGGATTGGCATTCTCCTTGTCCATCTCTCCGGCGGAGGAAGAGGAAGAGGGAGAGGGAGAGGGAGAGGGTTTTTTGCTTTGGAGAAGATGATGGGACGTGGGAGAGAGTTGGCGATGCGTGAGCGAGTGAGAGTGACAGAGACAGAGGCGAGGAGGCGTCTATAAAGGCGAGGGGTGGTTAATGCGACCCGCGTCCTACGCGTGCACAGGTGCACGTCCGCACGTCTTGGACTTCCGCAACGCGACACGCGTCCACGATTGCACGTCTCGACTTCTCCACCGCGACCCGCGTCTACGCGTCAACAATTGCACGTGTCCTCGAGTCTAACCCCGGAAATTTAGATATACTCAGGTATACCCTCGAGTCTTATACTAGCATTTTTTGTGTGCTCAATTTTCCCCTCGAGTGCTAATACCGGCTAGTGCAATATACTCAGTTTTACCCTCAAGTGGCTGGTCAACAGAGAGTCAACAAATGGGATTAACTAGTTAAATGAGTCATTTAATGTGCAAAAAAATCCTAAAAAGAGTGGCACTTACTCATGGAGTCTTTACCACAAATTGACACTTCTCAAATCATAGATAAATCATAGATAAATCAAGTTTTACCACAAATTGCCACTTCTCAAATCACCTAGTAGCTATGAAGGTGCATGGTTTTCCACAATAAGCCCTTCCCAAAACAGCTTCCCCCAAATCATACTTTGTCTAAATGAGGCCACAATTCTCACACTGATGTATATTGGTATTGCAAATAGTTTGAGGTAGGCCAAGATGGGTTTCATTGTACAAAATACGCATTTTCCATTTTTTAAATCTCATATTTGAATCCCTTAGTCTATTTACTACTCAGGTGCCCTTGGTTTCTTGATAGTACTCAGTTTTTCCCTCTCTCTTCACAAATTCTCGCAGACGTGCATCATCGCTCTGATTGGTCTAGCCCATGTCACGCGGATCGTGCCCACCGACCATTGATCGTATGATATAGGGAACGGGCAGGATAACCCTCTCTCTCTCTCGTTGGCGGTTAATTAGCTTCCACCCTCTAAGTATGCTTCGAAGGGCGGTTTTCTCGTATTATTTTTCACGCGCTAAAAATTATAAACTGTTTTAGGCGTTATTTTTCACGCAAAAAATGATAAACCATCACCGATTTGTTGTTACCATTACTTTTCACGCAAAAAAATGATAAACCATCACCGATTTGTTGTTGCCATTACTTTTCACGCAAAAAAATGATAAACCATCAACAATTTGTTGTAGCCATTACTTTTCACGCAAAAAAAATGATAAACCATCACCGATTTGTTGTTGCCATTACTTTTCACGCAAAAAATGATAAACCATCAACAATTTGTTGTAGCCATTACTTTTCACGCAAAAAATGATAAACCATCAACAATTTGTTGTTGCCATTACTTTTCACGCAAAAAATATGATAAACCATCACCGATTTGTTGTTGCCATTACTTTTCACGCAAAAAATGATAAACCATCAACAATTTGTTGTAGCCATTACTTTTCACGCAAAAATGATAAACCATCAATAATTTGTTGTAGCCATTACTTTTCACGCAAAAAATGATAAACCATCACCGATTTGTTGTTGCCATTACTTTTCACGCAAAAAATGATAAACCATCAACAATTTGTTGTAGCCATTACTTTTCACGCAGAAAAAACCTAATTTGTTACAAAAGCTGGTTTCGATGAGACCTAACCAAGTTTGGTATACATGATGGCATACCTATAACAACAAGGAATATCTAAAAGGGAAAGTTTCAGAAAATTTAGGGTGAAAATGATGCCATACATGATGCTGTTTTTCGAGGTTTTGACCTGAAAATCAATTGGGTATTGTAAAGGGAAATAAAAAGTTCGAAAAATGTAAAAACGAAACAATCTATCTATCTATGTATAGAAGATCAGCTGTATGAAATTTGAGGTTATTTAGAGAAGGTAGAAAAAATCACCTTGTTAGAAAAGCTGGTTTCAGCGAGACGAAACGGCATGCGCTTAAGCAAAGTGATTTTTTTCGAACATCTCCAAATGACCCCAAATTTTCCATACATGATGCCATACGTGTAACAACAAGGAACCCTATCTAAAAAGTGTCAAAAAAGTTTGCCCAACCGTATAGCTCTATCAAAAAGAACCTCACCATGGCGCTAGTATAATTTTGGGATAGTTACAAACTTTCGTTACCTAACCTTCAACATGAAACTTGTTTCAAATTCATTTTGGCCTACAAGAAACAAATCCCAACTTGATTCGAGCACCACAGCCTCCAAACGATGCCGATGCCGATATCGGCATGGTCGGAACGGCTATGCTCGCCGCCATCTGCTAGGTCAACGTCGGGATGCACCCTCAATCCCGTCCCCTCATTCGATCACCGACACACCGAGAGATACCGCCGAGGCCAATGCCGAACGTACATGCCGATGCCAATGCCGATCATGCATGCACGCCGGCTGTGGGCACGGCCACGCCGACCCGCTATGCTCGGACGCCACGGACCGCCGCGAGGTCTTTCCCTTCGCCACCACACTCTCCTAGCACCCACCTATACACGCCGGAAAGGAGAGACACTAGTTTTCTCTACATTGCTCGCGTTCGTGTCCGACACGGTCAGTCAAAGTTTTGAGGTGGTCGTCGATGTCGTCGACCATTTCTTCTCTTCTTTGCATGGTTAAACGCGTCTAGTTCATATCTATCTAATGCGTCTGGTCTCGCCTCATGCGGTTCTTTGTGGACGTCGATCTCATCTCGGCACCCCGCATGCCACCTCCTCCGTGCCATCGTTGTAGAGCTCCGTTTAAAAATCTAATCATACCCGTGTATTGCCCCTTGTATCAGCGTCATGGCCCCACTTGTCATTTGATATACCGAAGCCCCACTCGTTCGCGTTTTGGTCAGGGATACAGCGATGCTTACGGTCAAACAAAGATGGATGGTCTGACGTGTCTTTGCAGGCTCTACGTGGCCCCACTAGTCAGAAGATAACGGTCAACCATTGGGCAACCGGCCGTTACATCACGTGTGATGGTTTCAGACAAACGCTTGGGTAAAACTGAGGAAAAACTAAGGAGCTGGGGAAAACTGAGCACAACTAAGGACCCGAAGGCACGAAAATAGAAATCCCTATATTGTAATGATTACCATTCTATAAGTTTGGATACACCATACAAAAAATATATAGCCATATCCGAATGTTGTCCTCGCATTTGCGAGGGCCACCGTGCTAGTTCTTCTAATCATTCACAAAACCACTATTTTTTATGTAACGTACAATGAGAAACAAAACCTGCTGATCACCAACATAAGGTTGGGTGGTTAGAAGGGTGGTTGTACCCCGAGTCCACCAAAGTTCAAACCCCAAATTTGACATTTGTGTGTCTCATAAAGGCGGAATATTCATTCAGTGGGAGGCGACGTTCTCGTCGACAACGAGGCGCTCGTGGTGACTTCACCAATTTCAAGATTCAATCCATCGGTTCAGTCTTCCGGAGGTGCTCATAGAGGTAAGATGTGCGTATGTACGTTCATAGGGGTGAGTGTATGCACGTGTATGTGAACGGCTACGCTTGTACTGTGTTTCTCAACAATAAAAAACCTGCTGGAGGGCAAATCTGTGCTCATTGAAGAAAGTGAGGTAGATCCGGTGAAGGACGGCTGGGTTAGGGTTAGGGTCTACCTCACTTTCTTTTAAGACGACTTGGGTTGCGTCTCATATAACGTCCCTACACAATGTTCGATTATCACGTAGAGACGAAGATAAATAGGGCCTGCTCCAAAACATCTCTAGGTGACTTTTCTCTTGCTCCAGAACTCAACTTTGTAGATACAGATCGTAAGATCGTATTTGTTGACTAGATGCATTCATATTTAGATAAAGTAGACGCACGTAGCCTCCAGCTGTCGGCACAGCTCCCACGCACGCCGCCTCCATCCATTGCCGCTCACCTCCTAGGTCGCCTCGCTAGAGGTGACTCTGGAGGCCCCTCCCCCACCCTAGCGAGCCGCCCCTTGATCTACTCCCAATGGCTGCTGCCGCCATCTTCACCGGTGGTGGTGGCCACACCCAGCCTGTCAAGAATTGAGGGTGGGTTTGAGGGAGCCAAGCTCCGAAGGTCTCCGAACGTGGGTTGTGGCGGAGGTGTTTCACGTCGGCAAGTTGACTAAGGGCATGGGCTCCTCCTCGTTGCGCGGTTCAGCCGGATCTAGCGGAAGATAGCCCCTATTCTGCCGTCTTCTTCCTCGACTGGCCTGGACGGTGAGGTTCGGAGCAACAGATCCAACAGGGTGCCGGCGGGTGGCATGGGGAGCTACTAGCTCATCTTGAATAAAGGTGTCAGCCCTAGGGTTTCAACTCGCGCCAAGATGATGATCTATCGGATGCATGTCCCTACGACCTGGCTGGATTGTCGTGTTCCGGAAGGCTCCGCCGGTGAACTCCACTGGGCCATTCATACTTGGAGATTGCTGGATCGGGTGGGATTCGGTCGTGCGCACCCATGTTTTTCTCTGACTGTTTGGTTTCAGAGGGAGCGTTGCGAAGCTCTGCTGGCTGTTACCATCATGGGGCATGCTTTCTTGTAGCACAGTGAAGTCAGCTGGCGGAGAATGTCATGGAAGCCGAGATCTGAGGACTAGCAATGGTGATTCAAGTCTTTGTGGCAATGAGGAATTGGCTTGGTGATTCGTGACTTGGGGGCAACGATATCGTAAGAGGGGGTGACAACACAGGAGAAGTTTGATGTCTTACCTTTTAGGGTGAAAATTCAAGATCCAGCCTTAATTGGTTGTGTCTGGCAATAGTCTTGTTGAAGGCATTGTTTTCTGAGGAGGCCTTTCTGCAAGGTGAAAACCTAATATCTATAATCGGGCGATGACGGCGCTTGTGCACTGTTTTTCTTCTTGGAGGCGTCGTTTTTGAGAAACTTGACTTCTGGTGCCGTCTTGGTGGTGTTAGTACTCCTGTTGAATGGAATAGATCATGGTAGCGGGACTTTTTATTTTATTTTAATGTTCTTCTTTTTTGGGTTGTGTGCATCCATAATATCACTAGGACAATATGTTGTTGTTGAGTTGGATGTAATTGGTATCTTTGTGATATCAATATACACTCTTTATCGAATATTATTTAGATAAAATTGAGTCAATTAATATGAAGCACATAAAATATGTTTTGTGAAGTGGTAGGTTCCAGGGAATACTTTCTCGTGAGAATAAGCTATCCAGTGACTTACGCATAAACCATTAAACCCAAGCCGTTGCCAACTCAACTCATAAAATTACAAAGCTTTTCTTGAGCGGAAACTACAAATGTAGCTCGGGGCTACAAGTAGGCCACTTTTATCGAAAAAAATTGAAAATGGCCTTTTGAAGTTTCAGAAAGTTAGAAAAAATCGAGATGTTGATAATGATGTGTTCTATCAACCCAATACACCTTATATTTTGGATCACACAAAAATGACAAATCTGACAGTTTTTATAGGTTTCAAAGTTTGCACTGTTCACTACTTCGGATTTCCATATCTTTTATTATTTCACAGCCTAAAACATTGATAATTTGCACGTTCATAGAATACATCATTGCCTATGTCAAGAATTTTGTTCAAAAAAATTGGAATTTCAGATTACCATTTTCAAAAATTTCAGAAGATGGCCTAGATGTAGGCCAAGCTTCAAAATGTCGCACTCTCTTTTCTACTTTTTGTCTCTGCAGTTTTGGCAATACATGCACCTACCACAAAAAATACATCGAATAACAAATCTTGCACTCTTTCAGCCAGGAATTAAACCTTACAGATGCAGCCAGAAAACGAGCATTTTGGTTTCAATAGATATAATAGTATGGTTCATACTAATAAATTTTCTCCAGGAAAAGATATCAGATTATGCATGCACTACACATCTCTGTTTAGCATTGGATGCTTTAATGAATGCAGGATAAAGTTAAGAAATAAGGAAAATATAGGTAACATCGACACCGGGGTTACAGTGATGTATCTCCATGTCATCTGCGATGGTTCTGATGGCTGAATGCCACCGATATTTTTTCTATTACAACACAACTAACCACAATCAGTTTCTATGGAAAATAGTTCGGTCCACCTGGCTACGATGATTGTTCAAGAAAGAAAACTGCAAGAGTCCGATGAGGCACAATCAGAATGACACCAGAATGCCAGATTGGAAATGAGAGCGCGAGCGCTTCTGGGAGAGATCAACCCATTGCTCCAGAGTCTGGACGGTGAGCCATCAATGGCGATGCCGTGGACCCTAGATCCAATCATCCAGTGGACTGGCAGGTTTACTGACCTGATCCCCAGAAAGACCTCCTATGAGTGGTTTAGCACCGGCGAGACGCATATTGTAGTGGACGTACTCCAGCCCGCGGTACAGGTCCTGGTTATGAAATGCCTTCGCCTCGTGCACCTTCTCAGATACGTGCCAGTTGATGTTGTACCTTTTAGCGCCAAAGCATGTTTGGCTTAAGATCCGAGTCGCAAGGGTTTGCAGCTCAGGTGTGTCAGTCCCATGCACCGACCACCAACAAACTACAAGTTGAAGGAATACAGGGTTAGAACTTACTTCATTCTTTTAGTATGAAATGAAGTACTACTAACAATGATCGCAATGGATACATTAATATTCTGGAAGTCAAAGTGGAACGAAATAAATGCAAACTTTGTTTCACCAGATCACGAGAGAATGGGCTCTACTTTACCTTGTGGTAATTCCATCATTTCCTTAATTGCTGATGAATCTGAACCCAAAGAACCCAACTTTCTTCTATATACTTCAGTTTGTGCTTTGACTTTCTTTGGATCATAATTACCATTGGCCATTTGGGTGATGCAGGCCTCAATACCGCTGATGACCTCAGGATCATCACAGGCATGGTCTTTGTAAAAGACCCTGGGGTTTAGCATGTAACCAGCAGCATGCAGTGGGGAATGCAAGTAAATATCCCATATCTTGTCAACCCAAGACAAAATATCACCATGCGTATCTCCAACATGGCGCATCATCTCTTCTTTAGCACAATCCATGGCCTCATACAAGATACCCATTGGACAATCTTCACGCTCTAATTTAAACAACACCGTGACGAATGGAATTGTAACCTTTAAAACATCAGCCGCAGCACACCAAAATGCATCTGTCTTCACTATGTCACAGATATACCGGAAAGTACTGCTAGCATCCCAATCAGAGGAAGCCCATTCAGGAGAGTTAAACATCTCCACCAGATTTGCTCTCTCGGAAACTAGCTTCTCTAGTGTCAAGAATGCAGCAACATAGTTCAAACAAGAATTGCTCACAATCTTGACGTTTCCAACCAGTTTAACTGGCATCTCATTGCCATGTATAAACCTTGTTATTTCCTTTGCCTTCGTTAGAACCTCACTGATGTGACCAAGTGCTGCAATTTTCCCAAGCAGAAAGTTGATGCAAAAGTCAGCACACAGCGGGAAGAAGAATGAATGGCCATGTGTCTTCAGCACTCTATGCCGTGCATTTTGCATATATGGCGATGTGTCATTCATGACAACTTGAACTATGTTACTGGCGCCAACTTCATCAACCACGCAAGAAATCATTTCTTCTAGCATATCCACGTCCTCAATGATTGCAGACACATCTTTGGATCTGAGGAACAACATGCCTTTCCTGCAATGTACCAAAACACTTACGAAGCTTTTTGCACCACATCCCCAACTATCCAGAATTACACTGCAACCACTTTTCTCCCATTCTTGCTTCAGTTCCCTTTCACGGCTCTGTGTTTCTTTTAGTTCCTCCAGCAGAAGTGATTTATATGTAGGAATTCCAACCTGAAACTTATTGGCAATCACACGAACCGTCTCCTTCAAATATGACGAGTTTAGAAAATCAGGCCCATGTCCAGCTTCAAATATGAACTTGCGTACTGCTTCTATTGTCAGCAAATCGGAGTGAGCATTTGCCTCCATTAGTGCTTCCAATTGTTGTAGCTGTGATGGAGAAGACATGTCACAGAGGAACTAGAGTTAACTCGCTGTCCTGAAGAGTTTTTTGGCCTCTTATTCGTCAAACAAGGATTTTGATAGTTTGGGCAAGTGGCTTCTAAAGTCTGGTCTCCCTGCAATAATTAACAGCTTTAATAAGCAGTCATGTATCCAAAGCGCAATTCTCATATATTACTGGATTCTCACATAACAAGACCACACATGACGTACAACTACTAAAATGATCCAACATGTACCATAGCTAACACAGAAGAGAATAAACAATAGTACTTGATGCCATATTTTATTCCGTGTAACTGGTATCAAGGAGCTATTGCCTACAGTCCGAAACACATTTACCAACTGCCAGTTGATAAAGACACGACTTTTCACAAATAAAAGGATTATTGCCGTCACGGGGCAAAACAATCTTTTCGCAACTATATGATGCATGAACAGTAACCATGACAATGCAGTTGAAGATTTTCCATCTTCAACATAACACCTTCCAGAAGTATGTAATTTTTTTAACTGATAGACAACATAATTCTTCCTTGCAGATACAAACAATTGTCTAGTGAGTTGCCACATGAGCCATACAAAACATTCCATTAAAGTAAAACCCGTTGCCAATTTTGGTAATACTAACGGAGCAGTTTCGTAATATTTACAGACTAGCTATATTCTATTACAAACAACGTGCTGCAACTTTTGAAGCTGGCGGGGAGCTCTGTACTTTACTAAAAAAAGGGAATGGGAAAGCAAGCTGGTCCAAGGCCTGGAACTAGGGTCAGCTGAGAATTAAACAGCCATTGTAACATTAGGCCATTAGCAGAATGAAAGCTGATTTCTACAGTAATAATATCCCTGCAAAACCAGCCATGTGCAGCAGAACTACCTTTTGGTGCAAAACTTAATCCCCACAATACCATATTCACTTTGTAGATATGCCCCATCCAGAGTATAAGCCCTACCCTGTCTACAACTGCCCCCACCAGATCACCACCCAAAAGGGGGAAAATGTTGTGCCCCCTCAGTTCCAAAATATAAGATGTTTTGGTAACCTAAAAATAGCCTATAAAGGTCTTATATTTAGGGATGGAGTTAATACTACTGTATTTAGCTTCGCTAATCAACCTAGGACATCTGATTGGTCACTCTAGTTAACTAGAAAGGCAGTGTTATATGGGAACGCGTGTCATAATTTATTTACCCAAACCGGACACCCTGAATCCGCGTAGGATATTTGCCATATCTGAATTCTTTTTTTTGCCGAATCAGACACCCGAATCCGAGTCGGATTCCGGAACCGTATCGGAGTCCGAGTACCACTTACAGAACACCTACTGAGCCAAGACCTGAACCTAAAACTGGGGGAAAATGAATATTTTCTTGTAGATATACTAGGATTAAGGAACCTAAAGGTCCCTCCCTTTGTTCAGCCCAGATCCCTGAACAGGGCACGGATCACAGTCCCATCTCTTTCCTTCAGGGGCGATCTAGATGGTGTGCTGCTTTTGCACCGACACACCCAAAATTTGTGCAAGCCAGCGCGGGATTCAACTAATCACCGGATGATAAAGAGAAAGATAGCAAATGCTCACCGATGATTAAGTCGTTAAGACCGCGGACGGGGCTGAGGAAGAAGCGACGGGACGACGCGACGAGGGGAGGATGGGGGCGGCGGCGACGGCGACGAGAGCGTGAGAGGCGGAGGAGTTGGGCGGGGCGAGGCTTCGGCGGCGACGTCAGCTACGGTGCCAGGGCTTAGCGGTGGGGTGAGGTGCGAGAGATGGATTCAGAGCCGCACTTATAGCCGCCGCCGATCTACGCGAGAGCGGGGTTGATTTTGGAGGGTTCACTTTGGGAATGGAAATTCACGCGGAAATGCGGCGGGTTCTTCCCAAATTCATCCACGCCTCGGCCGCCTCAGAGCCGTTACCACTGTTCTCTGGGCACTCTCTATACAAGGCCTCGGCCCATTCCTCATCCCTCAGATGGGCCGATAGGATCCTGGGCCTCGTGCCGCCTTGTCAAACAAAATTCATTGAACCAAGCACAACCTCATGCAAAAAAAAAACACCAGGAGCCAGAAAAAACTCACTGCTATGATCAGCTTATTGGTTCCCCATTTCCATTACCAAAGTGAAAACTATATACATATACATACATACCCTGGCTAAAAATCAGGTCCACTCATGCTACCATGCTTCCATATGTGTAGTGTATATCAATATATAACGGGGACAACTTGTCACTGAGAAGTGATGAGCTTCTACCAATTGCCAGGAAACGGCGAAGTGTTGGAAAAATCTGATGGCTGTTATGAACACGGGGACTCACTCAGGCCATGAACCTTGGCTCTCTTTGTGCCCACCGGCGAGCCACGCTCTGTGTCTGCATCCACGGCGGCTCTGCTTGTGGATGGCTGAGGTGAAGAAGCCGTCGCCGCTTCGGGTTCAGTTCTAGCTCTGGACGTCGATTCGGACGGCTCAGTTGGGGGTTTCAGAGACACAGATCTCCCACTGCCGTTGCCAGCCTTCTGCTGCTCCTCCAGTATCCTCTGCAAGTATTTCGCGTGCTCTTCGATGCGTAGCTGCAATTGCCTTTGCATCTGGCAAGTTAAACACAGTCACAGATTGTCAGAAAACCAACAACCTCGGGGCAGTTTTCTTACTCCTACATGACTTTCAGGTTCGGATATCTATCTCTGGTGAAATGAGCTTATGTCAATAAAAGATTGCATTCTAGAACGCACCTCCAGTTGTTCATGGAGCTGCTTCTGAACCTCCAGTTGCATCCGTAGAGCTTCTGCCAAGTTCCTAAGGAAAGTAGGGAAGATGACATAAATTTGCAAGGCCATGGTGTCTACTATGCATACTCAGGTGTAGCAGTTCAGAAAGCTCACTTGTTTTTGCACGGATCACTTCCACTACTACTCGCTTGCACCCTCTTGATGTCCGAGGAGGCCTTCTTGTCTGCATACAGTATTATGCATCAGAATTCAGAATGGTGAACTTGTAAAGCACCCATACATATATTACTTTGCAACAGCATTTATCTTTTCTTCATTTTTACCTTCTTTGGTCATCTCTGGAATATACTTTGCATGGCGATACTTCTGTGAAATAATAAGAGACAAGACGTAAGTACGAAAAAAAATAGATGTGATATTTGATCTTTTTCAGTGGAGATGGAAGATTATTCTTTAGTATAGTACCTGCAAATGGCTCTTTACATGATAGATGGTGAGGCCATCAACTTTCATAAGTTTCAGCACGCCCTTGGGAGTTGCTTCTGCACAAGATATTCAAGTAAACTTTTTAGAGTTAAAAAACAGAGAGTTACATAATATGCGGGAAATAAAACGATAGAATCACCACCCTACTTTCAGGTCCTTCAAGCTTGTTCACGGCCTCTACAAAACGCTCATGGAGCTCCAGTGTCCACCTCAATCTTGACTTGTTAGATGCTGCAGACGCAGAAGATGACAAGGATGCGCTAAGCGGTACTTTAGCTGGAGATCCTAGACTCTGCACACTCTGATTGGAGCAGGATGATACTGGAAGTGATGAAATTTGTGGTGCCGGTGTGTTGTATATGTCCTGAAAAGCAACATATCAAATCAGGAATTATAAGACTTTTAACCCTCATATTACAAAAAATATAATGTCTCCGTAAGGGCAATGAACTCACATCTAACTGAGGACTCTCCTCGTTATCAGTGATGGCAATTCCTAGCTGCTCAGACAAGTATTGGAACTCCATCTGCTCGGCAAAAGCAAAGGCATGGTTTTCACCATGGAAGCTGCCATCTGAAGCATCTCCAGAAAGATTGAGAAACTCCTTTATATCATCATCTGACTGTTCCGCTTCATCATGAACATTGCCAGTATCACCACTGAGGTGCAGGGAGGAGCTTGATGACTGCCCTGGGAAAGCTTCTTGCTCAAACTTGGGAGGGTGAGGCAGGAAAGGCAAAGCACCCATTTGCCGGCATGGTGCCTGCAGGTTTATCGACGATGACGAAAACAAACTCGTGCAGAACGTTGAAGAATTTGAGGGCATAGGGTCTGAAAAATTGGGATGCGAGACGTGCGACAACGGGCTTTCAGGGTCAGATTCAGAGTTTCTTTTCTGAAGGTTAAATTGTAGGCTACTCCTTGGCAAGCTCGACGATCGGATCAGCTCGGTCTTGATGCTTGATGACTGACTGGTAGATGACAAATTATCATCCAACAATCCAAGGTGATCCAATTTATCATCTAGCAGCTTATGAACTGAAGATTGTGAGGATCCACAGGCATAAGAATGCGCTGTTTTGTCTGGCACCGCGATTGGCTTCGCAGCAACAACACCCTGGGAGCTCATGCTGCTTCAGTTGATTAGCTGACCTGATCTTACACTGCTCAGCACATCAAAATAGATGCTTGTTAATACTTATCCAAAGAAAAAGTTCAGAATGCAAATACTATTCAGAAAATGTCGATGCAGAAGTTATTCACAAAGATTTTTTTTTTGTACATGCATAAGAAGCTTGTCTATGACCACAGAGACCAGTATATGCTGCAGCTGCCGTTATTACACAATGTCATGACTTCTGTCTAAGTAATAATAAAATCTGTGATGTGCCAACAGGAATAGATCTGAATCAGTGGTTATTAGCACTACTGCATACATCACAAACTACATGTCCACATACCCACACACTACCCATGCCCAGGTGCCAAATTTGGAGCATCAGAGGTAGGGGTGAAAACCGATAGCAGGTAGTTTCTTGGAACAATAAGAAGAAATTCGTTTGGAGACAAATCACTGGTTTACTAGCACAGCCCATGAAAATTCCTGTCAATGCACAGGAAACGAGAAGGGATAAACAGGAACAAATTTCTGAAAGAGGACAAATAGAGCACATCGACCAGAAATGGAAAAAAAAGAAGAGGAAAAGATCTTTATTCCCCTTCCAAATTACATATTCCAGCACTAACCATACTATAAGAGTTCGCCTAAAAAAATCAACGGAAGCATGGCAAAATCGCCAAAACAATACAAAGGAGGGGACAAAGAACTATTTTTCGACAAAGTGGACAAAGAACTATGGCCTCTAGAGCCTAGATTGGAAACAAGGAACCTAGGAGACATCGGTACGCAGACGAAATGCATGAGATCTTTGTAGCCCCAGTCTCACCTGGAAGAAGAAGATGTGTAGCAGCGCCAGGAGATTCAGAATCTGGAAGGAAATCCTCTCATTCTGCTATCTCCACTCTCTCTTCTTGTCTTATCCAACACGAACTCTCCTTCCCTCCGTAGAGCTCTCTCTAGAGAGGGAAAGAGTCAGAGACGCCTATAAAGTCTCATCTCTCTTCTCGCAAATCATTGGTGCTTGGTGACTACACTGCTCTTTTCTTGTACTACTCCTACTCCATTCTGGTTGGCTGCCGTGCTTCGGTCTTTCAGATGGCCTATTAAATGTGTAGCCTTTGCTTGTATTTTCCTATTTGTGTTTTGATTATTTTCTGATTTCCAGTCGATGTTTGCTAAAATGGACTCCCTGTCAGTTCCAACTTTTTAAAATCTTGAGAGCAGAAGAGGTCAGTAATTTTTACCACAAAATGCCAGCAACCATTTCTGGTATATATTCTTTTCAAGGGCCTAACACGGCCATTTGTGGCTGTGATTTGGTGTGTCAATGTTATCACGTCTGTCCAATGCGAGTACTAATTACTTTATTTACCAAGTCATCGTGTTGCTATCTTCAGATAATGTTTGGCAACATGCTGTTATATCACTATTATGTCTGAAAATCATGTGCGAGATAACAAGAGTGGTAACCGGTTAGTGCATAGTCAGCTAGATTTTGTGTATGTGATGCATTTTCGGATAATTGGAGCAAGAAATTCACAAGTATACTCTATTATACTATTGTTCTACTGGAATTAGTGAAGATATATATATCAGGAAGGCATATGAAATAGCAGCCTTCCAGATTATACTAGTGTAGAAGTCATCACATTTTGTTAAGACATAAGAGGGGTTTGCAATAAGTGATCATTACTCTTCCGCAAGTATAAATTAAACTAGTCCAGGTAGTGTGTCTGACATAAGCATAGGCTTAATCAACCCAGGGGTAATAGAAAAATGAGATGGATGGAATCTGGGTAACCTCTGATGTAATCGAGAGGGCAAGCAACATTGGCAAACCGGGGAATCGGATTATCCAGACAAAAAACAATCACCTGGGAGAATCATAGTTAGCTCACCCCGGTGGGGTGGGGCTGTCATGCTCAAGTGAGGACAAATTAACTGATGGTGTGTGCAAGTGCAAGTCCGCTTCGAAAATGATGGCGATTTGTTTAGTTTAATTAGATGATGTGTGAGGCAGAACCTGCGTTCAATTAGTGGTCAGTGCAGCTACTTGCACAAGAGTGGATAACACGGCCCCATCAGTTCATTGTAAACAACTAGCAAGTGACAACTAAGTTTGTGTAAGTCTAGGATGACTCCTAAATGCTGGCAAACGGCCAAGCAAAGCCAACCAAAATTAAGCAAATCCATCTACTCACAAACCCCCATATCGTTTGTTTGTACCACAAAACAACTGCTAATCTTTCAACAACTAGTTGCAACCAAGGCTAGCTTATTGGGTAAGCCCTGAACATGCACAAATCTATTTTGGCTTATAGATGTAGATACACCCACTACTCAAAAAATATTTTTCAACATATCGAAAAAAATTGAAAAAATATCTAGGTATACATCAGGACATTCTATGTCCCAAACAAAGTTTCACGAAACTTGTGTAAGGGCTCTTTTGATTTATAGGATTTGTATAAGAATTATGTAGGATTTAGATCATATGAGAATTTTTTCTACACTAGTTGTTTGATGTATAGGAACGTATTTCATAGAAACTAATTCGATAGGAATCTTGTAGTGTCAATCGTATAGGAAAAACATAAGATCATACCTCATGGAAAATTTCTTTGATATAATCAAAGAGAACTCATCATCTTATAGGATTCAATTAGGCATGACATCTTAATCCTAAACTTTTCCTATTCCTATTTTTTCCTATCCTATGAATCAAAGGATCTCTAAGAAAGACAATTTTTGGTGCTTCAAAATAGCTTCTGACGGGATATTTATTTTTTCTTTTTTACACAGTTAAGAGAAAATATCTTTTTCACATAAAATTTTGTGTGCAATCACAGCATGTCCGAGTGTATACTCGGGATTTTTTCACCTTTTTTCTATTTTAAAATAAATTTAAAATGCCATACTAGGTGCATTTAGATCTATGAGCCAAAGCACCATGTCCATCCTTGAACATGGCAAAACTAGCCACAATGTGACACAAGTGAAAAGTAGTGCATGGAAGATATGGCGACGAAATACTTTGTTTTTTCGATAAGGGGAATATATTAATATCAAAGATATCAATTACACCCAATCTCTGCAACAACACAACACCCTAATGGCAGTACGGATGCACACAGCCAAAAAAAGAAGGAAAAAAGACAACTAAGACAACACCCTAATGACAGCAACAATACAACCCCACCAAGACAACACCTAAACTCCAAACTCTTCAAAAGCGACGCCTTCAAGAAGGAAACATAGCACAAGCACCGCCATCGCGTGATAAAAAATCTCAAGTTTTCACCTGAAGATAGTCCCCGCTCTCAAAACAATGCCTTCAACAAGGTCATTGACAGGCAAAACCAATTAAGGTCAGAACTTGGATTTTCACCCTGAAAGGTAGGACTCTGAACTTTACATGTGCTTTCGCCCCCGCTTCCATACTGTTGCTGCGAAATCCAGAACACCAAGCAAGTCTCTCAACAACGCAGAGACTCGAAACTCCATTGGTAGTCCTCCAACCCAACCTTCATGATATTCTCCGCATCTTTGTCTCCACCATGGATCAAAATGTCACTTGATGGTAACAAAGAGTAGAACTTCGCGCCGCTCCCTCCAGACCCAAACGGTCGGAATAAAAAATAAGGGTACGCACGACCGAATACCACCCGATCCAGCGAACTCCAAGCATCAGTGCACTGTTACATCCGCCGGCGGAGCTTTCCGAAACACACCACTCCGGCCAGATGAAGACGAACTGGCCACATGGAGGTCTCCATCTTCGCACAAGAAGAACCCTAGGACCACCAGCTTTATTCTCCGAAGCAGACGAGTAGCCCCCCACGCCGCCATCCGTTGGCCAACGACGACGAAGGAGGACTCAGTGGACAAAATGTGCTAAAATAGTACAAATAGTACTATCCGAAACACTTTGTAGATAAAATGTGCTAAAATAGTACAAATAGTACTGTACGAAATACTTTGTAGATAAAATGTGCTAAAATAGTACAAATAGAGGGCAAAAGTATAACTCACTCTCTATTTTTAGATCAGATCAAGCCACAACAACATTGCTTGGAGATGATTACAGTCCGGGTTACAGACAACAGACTGTAATCTAATCAGCGTCATCGTGTGGGTGCTCTAATCATCACACCATTTTCTAGTGGATTTGAGTCCACCGTTCATCCACTTGCCCGCAGAAAATATAAGAAAGCTATTGCACGTACTGTACGTAGTATAATGCCCTGCTTTATTTTCTGGTGGGTCCTTTCGTAACCAGGAACCACGTCTCGGATTGGTCGATGCAGATCAACAAACGACAAGGTTACTTCATATTCGACGTGAATTTACATCGTTGCCCTGTCACTTGTGGTACTGGTTCTTCGAGACAGGAAAGATGCTTCTGCGCCGATGAGATAGTTCAGATGCAGTAAAAAAAAGGAAGTGTTGAACGTTCTACTACTTCTAGTAAAACTCGGCGGCTTGTTTGGGTGAAAATCCGGCTTGGATCAGTTGGAAAGGTACAGGATTCGGGTGACGCATTCTTTTCTAGTACGACTTGTCTGGCACATGAACGCCACTGTTCACATCAAGTTTAAACTTTCCGGCGAGAGATTTCTCCTTTTCATTTCTCAAATACTACCTCCGTTTGGATGAACAAGATGTACGTATATTTTAAGATGAACTTTAAACAAAAAATCAAGCAACATATTTTAACTATAGTACGTATAATTAGTATCTTTGGATTTATATTAAAAAATAATTTCTAATGATACAAATTTATAGCATCATTAGACCAAAATTTCTAATGATGCTAATTTATAGCAGAGAAAAAATGCACCCTACTCATTTCTTACCAGATCAACCAAAGAACTGGTTGGATCGAGATGGTTATTACGGATTCAAGCTTACAGGTATGCAGCACACTCTAATCTAATCAGCATTCTGGGGTGAGACGATGGGTGCCCTAATTAATCATCGCTACATTTTGTACTGGATTTGTCTCCACTGTTCATCCACTTGCCCGTAGATATAAGAAGCAATTGCATCTACGGTGCCCTATATATGATTAATTTAGTGACGTCCCTCGTAACCGCATCTAGGACAAGCCTAAGATTGGTCGATGCAGATCATTAAACGACGAGGCTGCAGTGGATTTACGTCATTGTCCATTCTTCAATAGTCAAAAGAAAGACTAAGCACCGTACATGGACAGAGGCGATTCGTGAGGTAGCTGCAAAACCCATCTAGTTTCGTCTCTCTCGCCGGCAATACTGCTGGTTTGATCCATCTTCAATGGCTTTGAAGCCTTGAAGGTGTGGCGGACCATGGGGTTTTCTTTTTTTTTTGTTTGTTTAGGTTTTGCTCGGTGTTTTCTTCGAAATCTTGAAACGACGGCTATTTCTTGAAATTATAATAAGGTCATTTTTGTTCCATCCTCATTTCGGTGGTGTGTCTAGTGTCGGCAGATGGCACGTGGAGTTGTGTCTCCCGTAGTCCGGTGGATCTCCTGGGATTTAATCGGTTTTCATGTTGGTTGGTGCGAGGTCTTAGGTATGGCTCTCTTGATCTGCGGGTCGCATCTTCGTCGATGGTTTCTGCTCTGGTGCGTTGGTCTTTTGGAGGCTTAACACGACGACTAGCTCTACTACGACAAGTTTTGCCCTATGCTGGTGATGGATGTTGGAGATATGCCCAAGAGGCAATAATAAAGTGGTTATTATTATATCTTTGTGTTTATGATAAATGTTTGCATCCCGTGCTATAATTGTATTAACCAGAAATATTAATACTTGTGTGTTATGTAAACAGAAAAGAGTCCCTAGTAAGCCTCTTGTTAAACTAACTTGTTGATTAATATAGATGATCATGGTTTCCTGATCATGAACATTGGCTGTTGTTAATATCAAGGTTATGTCATTGGGTGAATGATATAATGGACACACACCCATAATAAGCGTAGCATAAGATCAAGTCATTAAGTTCATCTTTCTATAAGCTTCCGATACATAGTAACCTAGTCCTTCGACCATGAGATCATGTAAATCACTTACAGTGGATGGGTACTTTGATTACATCAAACGCCACTGCGTAAATGGGTGGTTATAAAGATGGGATTGAGTATTCGGAAAGTATGAGTTGAGGCATATGGATCAAGAGTGGGATTTTTCCCTCCCGATGACGGATAGATATACTCTGGGCCCTCTCGGTGGAATGTCGTCTAATTAGCTTGCAAGTATGTGACAAGGTCAGAAGAGATGACATAACACGGTGTTATCACCAGAATTTGACCGGATCAGAGGTGGGCCGCGATTAAGATGGGCTTGAAGAATATACATGGAAGATATACATGAATCGGCCTTGTATACAAAGTTTGGGCTAGTTTGCCCGTGTATCTATAAATATAGTAGGATACGTGTCGGTTAGATATAATTTGGCTCGTGCACGGTTGGGATTATTCCCACGTTAGAAAGTCTACGGACTATAAATATATATCTAGGGTTATTGAGAAAAAAAACAATCACGTTCATCACAAACCAATCTAGACGCATCGCCAACCCCTTGTTTCGAGGGTTTCTTCCGGGTAAGCATCATGCTGCCTAGATCGCATCTTGCGATCTAGGCAGTGTACGTTTATTCGTTGTTCATGCGTTGCTCGTGCTGAAGCTTTGTTGATGGCGAGCAACGTAGTTATCATAGATGTGTTAGGGTTAGCATTGTTTCATCGTGTCACATGCTTTCGTCCATGCAACCCTTAGACGTCTAGCCGCCCTTACACCTATCTTAGGTGTAAGGGCGGCACCCCGCTTGATCATTGTTTAGTAGATCCGATCCGTTATGATTGCTCCTTGTTCTTCAAGGATTAGTTTAATATCTGCATAGTTAGGCCTTGCAAACGGGATGAAGGATCCAGTAGCATGTAGGGTGTAGTTTGCTAGCCCTAGATAAGATGTTCCGGGGATCAACTTCATGTTGGTTTTTAGGCCTTGTCTAGGGTTGGTTTATTATCACCGTGCGTGGCTGCCGCGTGCTCAATCACGCGTAGGATGTTCCGATTATGTGGTGAAAACCCTAAATCGTCGTAGGTCGTTTTAGCTTCATATTGATTAAGCGGGACCACCATGTGATCGTAGACCTCATACGAATCATGGGTGGATCGGCTCCTTGAGCCGATTCACGGGACAACTTCGAGAGCCGATCGAGCCTCGTATTTAATGTTTACGTGTATGCCATGCGGGAAACTAAGCGAAGAAAATCCATCACCTTCACGACCAGGTATAGGTCGAGGTGGCACGCCCTTGCACCAACATCGGACGTGCGTGCCGAGGCTTTGCGGGCCGTCGCTCGAGGGACCGGGGCCAGCCGCGGTTCCGGGAGCCTCCCGGCTCTCTCGTGTTGCTCGTCGTTGCTCGCCGGTGGGTTTCGACCGCAACACATGCCGGCACGCCCGGTGGGACGGTCTTCGACATCAAGCGCATCGCCATCTACATCCGAGATGGCGGAAGGTACTCCGGTCACGTACGAAGATCCGGCTGAGGAGCTCAAGAAGAAGTATGACGAGGTCAAAGCTATCCTCGAAGCCGACCTCATCGGCTCTTTCCAGAGGACCCGCTCACACGGCATTAGGTGGAAAGGGTTCTCACCTGAAGGCGCGCTCGATGAAGTGGACCTGTCTACCCCTTCAGAAGAACGCACCAAGTCTCTGCGTCAGGAGATTAATTTCATGGTAGCTCATTCGTCGCACCGCCATTACGAGAGCCTCGGTGAACACTTTGGAGCGTGTCGCCCTTCGGGTGATCCAGGAAATCATGAGGCACCGGTACTCTCCGTCGGGACCTGCTCTAGGGACTCACCAAGGAGAGATACCACTCCGGTCCCGACCACCGCCTGCCGTTCGCGTTGGCAGCACCGGAAGTGCCGAGTTCACCGGCATTCGTCGTCTACAAGATCGGTGGTGACCCTAGTGATTACCGGTTCTTGTATGAGGCGCCTAAGGAGATCCCTCACGGGTACACGTGCACATACGTGCCGGACCGCAATGACTCGGGCACTCACGAACCAGACTGCAACAGCAGGGACTTCTGGAACAGCAGGAGGAGCTTTTGGATCAGATCTTGAGAAGCAGATGTGGCTAGCTAAGTATGCCACTCCGACGAACCTCCGAAGCTCAACTCCTGCAGCTAGCTCAGAGCTTGAGAAGCAAGCGTGGCTGGCAAAGTACGCCACTCCAGCGAATCTTCAGAGCTCGACTCCTGCCGCAGCCGGCACCGCGGATCAGATCGGTACAATCTTGAGAGACCGGTTCGGCATGGTGCCGAAAAGGAGGGCAATCGGCTATTCCAAGCCGTACCCCAACGAGTACGATTTGATCCCACTACCACTCAAATATCGGCTCCCTGAATTCTCCAAGTTTAGTGGGTCGGATGGCTCCGGTTCAATCGAGCATGTGAGCCGATATTTGGCGCAGCTGGGCACGATCTCGGCATCGGATGAACTACGTGTGAGGTTCTTCGCACGGTCCCTCACGGGATTGGCTTTCGGGTGGTACACATCGCTGCCACCGAGACTCAATCCGGACTTGGAAGCGATTGGAAGAACAGTTCCACATGCAGTATCACTCAGAGGCTTCCGAGGCTGGCATTGCCGATCTAGCACAAGTACGACAGAAGCACGGAGAAACAGTGTCAGAATACATCCAGCGCTTCAGGACCGTTAGGAACCGATGCTATTCGGCTCGTTTGACTGAAAAATAAGGAGTCGAGTTGGCGGTGGTGGGTCTCGCATCGCCAATCAAAGATATGGCTTCCCAAGCAGATTACCCTTCACTGGCGCATATGGTTCAGAAACTGTCATTATATGAACAGCGCCACCCAGAGTTGTACCAGGACAAGTTCAAGTGTGCGGTAGTCCTGGTTGAGGCAGAGGAAGGTGAAGGCTCTGTGGGAGATCAAGAGGTAGCAGTGACTGAATGGACTCGGGGGGCAAGCCCCGTGTCCTGCAAGTGGGTTAAGCCACAAGGTCCTCCAAGAGGGTTTGACTTCAACGTAGCCAAAGCTGAGAAAATTTTCGACCTCTTACTTAAGGAGAAGCAGCTAAAGGTACCCGAAGGCCACAAAATCCCCACGACACAAGAGCTGAACGGAAAGCCATACTGCAAGTGGCATAACACGTTCACCCATACCACCAACGATTGCGGGGTGTGGCGTCGGCGGATCCAAATGGCGATAGAACAAGGGCATCTAATTTTCATCCGAGTACGCCATGAAAGTCCACACACACCCTTTCCCCGCCGTTAACATGGTGGAGTGCACTTACCACGGGAGGTGCCAGCCGGGTTTCTCGTTCGGCATCAACATGGTAGGACTCGGGCACCACTGCGGTAAGGACAGAGACGAGGGCAGCCGCTCTCATAACAAGGACAAAGAGGAAGCCATTCCACGCGATCGGCTCCGGCTCGATGGCAAGCGCTACATCACAGAGGGAGAAGTGAAGAATGTACGATATCAGCGACCTCTCTCTGATCACCTCCTCAAAAAATACGTGAGTCAATACGACCAACGCCAACGATACGATGACGATGACGAAAGAGATCTTCTGGCTAGCAGGGACGCCAGGAGACATCGTCGGCATGATCGCGACGAGGGGAGATATGAGCGCCATGCCAAGGAAAAGTCAAGAGAGCAAGACGACGTGGATAGGCACTGGGACTGTCCCTTCTTTAGACACTGCTGGGATTCGAGGAATGAGCCGATTGCCTACAATCGGCAAGCGCCGAGAATGTAGACGAGAAGAACAAGGGTGCAGGAGACGTGTCAGTATTCAAACGTCTAGGGCCTCTCCCATCTCGGAACAAGCACGCTGAGTCCTCTCGGGTAGAAGATCTCGAGGAGTTAGAAGACGGCGATGAAGAAGAAGAAGATAAGTACCACCGGCCAAGGTGGTTCCCTGATGGACTCAGCCGTTCCCAAAAGCCCAGGGTTCAGCGACTACGTGGTTTGGAGGAAGCCGAAAGGTTATACCCGCACACGTTAAGGAAGGCGCAGCCTGATCCGCCGCGAAAATTCAGCAAACTCTGGACGAAGAAGGCCGACCACAAAAGAAAGAGTGGCGCCCCAAACAAAGGAAAGCCGATGATGAGACATCGGCTGGCACAAACATGGTGTTCATCCTTCCAGCGGAGTTTTGTGCTCCAAAATCAGACGAAGCACCTGTGGCACAACTTGACTGCGGCCCACGACCAGTTATCTTTGAGAAGCCACGAGAAAGGAGCTACAGACACCTGAAGGCCCTGTACTTACGAGGTTATATCAATGGGCAGCCTGTCAACAAGATGCTTGGTGGACACCGGAGCGGCGATCCAACATCATGCCATACTACATGCTACATCGGTTGGGACGCTCTAGCTCGGATCCGATCAAGACCAACGTTACAACGAGCGATTTCAACGGCCAAGCATCCGAAGCACAAGGTGTTACGAACGTGGACCCGACCGTAGGAAGAAAAACCATCCCTACGACGTTCTTTATTGTCGATAGCAAGAGCACCTATGTTGTCCTGCTAGGGAGAGATTGGATCCACGCCAAGCTGTTGCATTCCATCCACGATGCACCAATGTTTAATACGATGGGATGGAGATGAAGTAGAGGTCGTCCACGCATATGACTCAGCCGAGATTTCAACGGCTGGCATGAACGTTTGGGAGACGGCAGGCCAAGAGCCACTCTCAGGCATCACTTTGGACGACTGCGAGCGCATCGACGTGAAAAAAAAACGGGGTGAGGCTGGTCTTATCCACCGGCCTGACCGTGTAACAAGAGCAAAATCTATGGAAGTACGTGGCAAGGCCCCAAAAAATAAAAAGGGATAGTCTTGTCTTAAGCATGTCACGTAGTTATAGTAGAGCAAGACCAAGATGTAAACCTTCATTGAGCAATACAATCAAAATGGGGGCCGATTCCAGCAATCGGCCCATATTATCCTTACTATACGTTTTCCCTGTATTCAGTGTCGATCTCACAGGTGACGGAAAGCTAGGGTTTGGGTTTACATCGGCTGATGAGCTAGAAGAAGTCGACATTGGTCCTGGGGATAAGCCACGGCCAACTTTTATCGGCAAGAAGTTAGATCCACATCTCGGGAGCCGGATGATAGCTCCGTTAAAAGAGTACCCAGATTGCTTTGCATGGGATTACACGGAGATGCCCGGGTTAGACGGGAGCATCATTGAGCATCGGCTCCCTCTTAAGAAAGGATTTCGGCCATTCCAACAACGAGCACGTCGGATGAAGGCCGAAATTCCGGGAGAGGTCAAGAAAGAGATCAAGAAGATGTTGGCCGCCGGGTTCATCGAGGCCATGCGGGTATGCTTTGAATGGATCTCCGGTATCGTACACTGTAGAGAAGAAGGACGGCCGATGGCGTGTGGCCATAGATTTCCGAGATCTCAACAGAGCCACTCCAAAGGATGAATATCCAATGCCTGTGGCAGAAACGTTGATCAATGCAGCTGCCGGCCACAAGGTGTTGAGCTTCATGGATGGCAATGCCGGCTATAACCAAATCTTCATGGCTCCGAAGATATACACAAGGCTGCATTCGGAGTACCGGGGTCGGTGGGCTTGTTTGAATATGTAGTCATGACATTTGGGTTGAAGAATGCTCGGTGCAACGTACCAAAGAGCCATGAATTATATTTTTCATGATCCGATCGGCAAGTTGGTGGAAATCTACATCGATGACGTGGTGGTCAAGTCTGTCTCCATGGAGGGACACTTGGATGATTTGCGACGCATCCTAGACCGAACTCGGAAATTCGGACTGAGAATGAATCCAAAGAAGTGTGCCTTTGGTGTGACGGCCGGTCAGTTCCTAGGTTTTCTGGTTCATGAACGAGGAATTGAGATCGGCGTGAAAAGTCAAGAGGCAGTACGTACCATGCAGCCGCCTACCACGAAGAAGGAGCTCCAACGTCTTATCGGCAAGATCAACTTCGTCCGACGATTCATTTCTAACCTGTCAGGACGAATTGAGCCGTTCATGGCGTTGGTGAAGATTAAATCTGATGATGAGTTTCACTGGGGGCAGAACAGCAGCAGGCGTTTGACGAGATTAAGCGGTATCTAACAACGCCGCTCGTGCTAGTTCCACCCCAACAAGACAGGCCGTTCTATATCTACTTATCGGTAGGCTGACACGTCCATCGCTTCGGTGGTGGTGCAACTCTATGAGGGTGTTGAAAAGGTCGTTTTCTACCTCGGCGGAAGGATGTTGGATGCGGAGACAAGGTATCCCGAGGTCGAGAAGCTATGCCTCTGCTCTGTTCTTCACCTCGCACCAAGCTTCATCATATCCTTTTGACGGCAGAGATCATCGTCATATGCAAGTCATACGTTGTCAAGCACATGCTGTCGGCTCCTGTTTTGAAAGGCCGACTTGGTAAGTGGATGTTTGCGTTGTCGGAGTTCGATCTTCGGTATCAGCCTGCGAAAGCAGTCAAAGGACAAGCGTTGGCCGATCTTATAGCTGAACGGATTAATACTAATATAGCAGCACTATCTGTACATGCATGGGCTATGTTCTTCGATGGATCGGCTTGTGATGATGGTTGTGGCATCGGCATTCTGCTCGTGTCGCCTCGGGGGGCAACATATTCCTTCGCCATCAGGTTATCTACCCCTTGCACCAACAATGTCGCTGAGTATGAGGCAGTGCGCAAGGGAATGGAGTTGCTTTTGGAAGCCGGGGCAGAGGCGGTGGAGCTTTTTGGAGACTCGAAGTTGGTGATCTCCCAACTCACAGACGAATACAAGTGCGAGAGTGAGTCACTCTTCCCATATTGGATGGAATGTCGTGAGTTGATGACACATTTTCGGTACATCAATTTCAATTGGGTCCCAAGGTCTCAGAATACCGACGCCAATGATCTCGCACAGATGGCGTCAGGATACAAGGACATGCCAGACGGGTCGGAAGTTCGGGTGCGGTTCTCGGAACAGGGATGAGTCGGAGAGCCGATATCTTCAATTACTTGAAGGATTCGGCTCGGGGGCACCTAAACGGATAAGATACAAGGCTATGAAATATGTCCTTATAGGAGATGACATGTTCTACGGGACGTTGGAAGGGTTACTACTCAAATGCCCAGGACCAAGCGAGTCTAATCGGCTCTTACATGAGGTGCATAAAGGCGCTCGTGGAACTCACCAATCGGCTCATAAGATGAAGTGGCTGATTAGGCGATCGGGGTTTTATTGGCCCACCATGCTTGAGGACTGCTTCAAGTACTACAAGGGATGCCAAGCGTGTCGGATGTTCGGAAAGATTCGGATGGTACCCGCATCGGCGATGAACCCCATCATCAAACCTTGGCCATTTCGAGGTTGGGGCATGGATATGATCGGCAAAATCCATCTCGCGTCGAGCAAAGGCCACGAGTGTATTCTGGCCATTACAGATTACTTCACCAAATGGGTGGAGGCCGTTCCTATGAAGAAGGTAAAATCGGAAGATGTTATCAAATTTGTCAAAGAACACGTCATTCATAGGTTCAGGATTCCCCAAACCATCACGACCGATGGAGGTTTGGTCTTTATTTCTAAAGAATTCAGAAAGTTATGCGATGACATGGGGATTAAGTTGATCCGATCATCTCCATACTATGCTCAAGCCAACGGGCAAGCTGAAGCGTCCAATCAAAGCCTGATCAAGCTGATTAAGAGGAAGATTGACGAGAACCCTAGGGTGTGGCATGAGACATTGTCGAAGCTTTGTGGGCCTATCGCATGTCATGCCATGGAGCTATAAAGACTTCACCATACCAGCTTGTCTATGGGCGAGGAAGCCGTATTACCTTGGGACATTACGGCTGGATCGAGACGTGTCACGTTTCGGAATGACCCGACAGTCGAAGAATATGCAACCCCGATGAGTGACACTATTGAGGATGCAACGGAACTTAGACTTTGGTCGTTGGAGAAGATTAAAGAGAACAAAGCCGGGGTAGCTCGTGCATACAATAAGAAGGTGAGACCAAAGGAGTTTCAAGTTGGTGATCTAGTATGGGAAGCCGTGTTGCCACTAGGAATCAAGGATAAAGCATATGGCAAATGGTCTCCTAATTGGCACGGTCCTTACAAAGTCGTCCAGGTTTTGAAGGGTAATGCATACATGCTGGAGCAGCTGGACGGCGCTAAGTTCCCAGCAGCTGTCAATGGTCAACATCTCAAGAAATATTTCCCAAGCATGTGGGATGACGAACAGTGAAATGTGGGGGCCGATTCATGAAATCGGCCAGTAAAAAAAAATTTATACAAATCACAGCCGATGCGCAGACATCGACTTGAGAAATAAGTATACTAGTACAGCCGATGCACGGACATCGACTTCAGAATAATAAAAAAGCCGATGCATTGCCATCGACTCTAGAGGAACAAGCTCAATTGAGCAGGTTAACAGGTCGGTTTCAGGCCAGAGATCATGACATCTGAGATGAATCTCCCAGTGGATTTGCTGAGGAGTTGAATCTGCGCATTTGAGGTAGACATGGACTGGATCTGTTTGACCGTGTGAATAGGCAACTGTTTGGCCTCAAATCGTGTTTATAGTACAGGCCGATGCCCTGCCATCGGCTCTTTGTGCAGCGACTTCGTTTGACAATCGGCAAAATTGACAAGAAAGCAAAATTAATTGGGGAATATTTTCTTCATTAATAATAGGATTTCTTACAAAGAAAGAGCCGATTGATCAATGGAGGAAGAACAAAAGAAAGGTCTATTGACCAATCTGCTACTACTATTACTAGGCCTGTACTAGTAGATCCTAGTCTACGGGCCGTCGCTGACCTCGTCGTCGTCATCGGAGCTCTCGTCGGCGCTGCTGCCGGCGGGCTCCTCGTCGCTGCTCCGGTGGCCCATATTGGGGGCCTCCTCATCTTCATCATCGTCGTCGTCGTCGTCGTCGGACCCGGCGCGGAAGCGCTTCGACGGCGGGTAATCCTCGAGGGAGTCGTCGTCGTCGTTTTCCTCCTCCTCTTCCTCGGAGGAGGTGTAATCGTCCCAGGAGAGCGAGTCGTCCTCGCTCTCCGATTCCGAGCCCCCATCGGCGAGGAACTGGAGGTCTTCATCTCCGCTGGTCAAGGACTTGTCGTCCTCGGACCAGACAGAGGAGGCGTGGTCCTCCTGGTCCCACTCCTCTGGGGCGCGCTCGTCGTGCGCTGCCATCAGATCCGCCATCGGATCCCACTCTGGCGTGGGTTCGCGGGAGGAGGAGGAGAAGGACTGGGAGGAGAGATCCGACGAGGCGGAGGAGGAAGACGAGGAAGACATTGCTCTGAGATTGGGGTTTCTTGGTGCCGATGGCCAGAACAGAGCAAGGGGATGAAGTGGTGAACTGCTCGACGCGGTTAAATAAAGGGATGTGGGAAGAGTTAATGCCACAGCAGTTTCCGAGGAAGTGGTGCCCAAAGAAAAAAAAAATTTGCCAGGTCACGCGGAGAAGTTGAGAAGGCAAGGCATCATGATGAAGGGTACTGCGACGGTTCTGCTCTGCCACGACATGACCCGACGAAGAAAAAGCAGAGTGATTTTGGAATTATCATTTCCAAAACCAGGGGGCATGTGTTATCACCGAATTTGACCGGATCGAGAGGTGGGCCGCGATTAAGATGGGCTTGAAGAATATACATGGAAGATATACATGAATCGGCCTTGTATACAAAGTTTGGGCTAGTTTGCCCGTGTATCTGTAAATATAGTAGGATACGTGTCGGTTAGATAGAATTTGGCTCATGCACGGTTGGGATTATTCCCACGTAAGAAAGTCTACGGACTATAAATATGTATCTAGGGTTATTGAGAAAAAACAACAATCACGTTCATCACAAACCAATCTAGGCGCATCGCCAACTCCCTTGTTTCGAGGGTTTCTTCCGGGTAAGCATCATGCTGCCTAGATCGTGCGATCTAGGCAGTGTACGTTTATTCGTTATTCATGCGTTGCTCGTCTTTGAAGCGAGCAACGTAGTTATCATAGATGTGTTAGGGTTAGCATTGTTTCATCGTGTCACATGCTTTCGTCCATGCAACCCTTAGACGTCTAGCCGCCCTTACACCTATCTTAGGTGTAAGGGCGGCACCCGCTGATCATTGTTTAGTAGATCCGATCCGTTATGATTGCTCCTTGTTCTTCAAGGATTAGTTTAATATCTGCATACTTAGGCCTTGCAAACGGGTTGAAGGATCCAGTAGCATGTAGGGTGTAGTTTGCTAGCCCTAGATAAGATGAGATCAACTTCATGTTGGTTTTTAGGCCTTGTCTAGGGTTGGTTTATTATCACCGTGCGTGGCTGCCAGGCTCAATCACACGTAGGATGTTCCGATTATGTGGTGAAAACCCTAAATCGTCGTAGGTCGTTTTAGCTTCATATTGATCAAGCAGGACCACCATGTGATCGTAGACCTCATACGAATCATGGATGGATCGGCTCCTTGAGCCGATTCACAGGACAACCTGAGAGCCGATCGAGGCTCGTATTTAATGTTTACGTGTATGCCATGCGGGAAACTAAGCGAAGCAAATCCATCACCTTCCCGACCGGGTATAGGTCAGGTGGCACGCCCTTGCACCAGCATCGGACGTGCGTGCCGAGGCTTTGCGGGCCGTCGCTCGAGGGACCAGGGCCAGCCGCAGTTCTGGGAGCCTCCCGGCTCTACTGTGTTGCCCATCGTTGCTCGCCGGTGGGTTTCTGACCGCAACACACGGTACGAGTAAAGAGTACTTGTCGGAAAAGAGGTTGAACTAGGTATAGAGATACTGATGATCAAACCTCGGATAAGTAAAGTATCGCGCGACAAAGGGAATCGGTATCGTATGTTAATGGTTCAATCGATCACTAAGTTATCGCTGATATGGCTATGCGATTGTGGCTATATTTGATGTATGAGATGATCATTATTGTATTGTGGCAACCGGCAGGAGCCTAATCGTTGCCTTCAAGTTTGTGAAGACCTGCGTGTCTATTCATCATGTAATAGCTTTATTTCAAGTAGTTGTCATAGTAGCTATAAGTGATGGACAACCATGAAGCGACGCCACTGACCTTGACGCCATGCTGGTGATGATGGAGATCATGTGTGTGCTTTGGAGATGGAGATCAAAAGCACAAGAAGAAATGCCATATCATATCACATATCATGAATTGCATGTGATGTTAATCCTTTATGCATCTTATTTTGCTTAGATCACGACGGTAGCATTATAAGATGATCCCTCTCACTAAATATCAAGATAATAAAGTGTTCGTCCTTAGTATACACCGTTGCTAAGACTTGTCGTTTCGAAGCATCACGTGATGATCGGGTGTTATAGATTCTACATGTGCATACAACGGGTGCAAGCCAGATTTGCACATGCGGATACTAAGGTTATCCTTGACGAGCCTAGCATGTACAGACATGATCTTGGAACACGGGACACCGAAAGGTAGAGCATGAGTCATATGAATGATATGATGAACATTTTGAATGTTCGCCTTTGAAACTACATCTTCTCTCGTGAAGATCGGACTTGGTGTAGTGGATTTGGTTCGTGTAATCACTAAGACAATATGAGGGATGTTGTTTTGAGTGGGAGTTCACCTAGTTAATTTAAGAATTAAAATGAAATCAATTTATCATAAACTTAGTCTAAACTCTTTGCAAATATGTTGTAGATCATAGCGCCCCCCACCATCAATTTTAATTAGTTCCTAGAGAAAGAAAAGTTTAAGAGCAATGGAAGCAACTTCACGGATTGGATCCTTCATGTGAGGATTGTCCATACTGCTGGACAACTGCAATATGTGCTCGATGCACCGCTAGGTGCCCCACCTGCAGAAAATGCTCCCGATGAGGTGAAAAATGTTTACCAAACTCGGAAAATTCATTAATTCCAAGTTTAGTGCGCCATCCTGTATGGCCTAGAGGCTGAGCTGCAAAAGCGTTTTAAAAACCACGACCCTTCTGAGATAGTCTGTGAGCTCAAAGCTATCTTTGAAACTCATGCGGCCGTGGAAAGCTATGAAGCCTCGGAACAGTTCTTTGGCTGCAAGATGGAAGAGGGTAGCTCCATTAGCGAGCACGTGCTCAAGATGTCTGGGCACGCGAAGAAGCTCAATGACTTGGGAATAGTGATTCCTAACCAGCTGGGTATTCATCGTGTCCTCCAATGACTGCCACCTAGTTACAAGAACTTCGTGATTAACTACAACATGCAGTGCATGAACAAGAAGTTACCTGAACTCTTCTCCATGCTGAAAACTACTGAAGTGGAGATAAAGAAAGAGCACCAAGTGTTGATGATCAACAAGACCACCAGTTTCAAGAAACAGGGCAAGCCTAAGAAGGGTAACTTCATGAAGGACGGCAAGAAAGATGATGCGCCTCCCAAGAAGTCCAATGAGTTTGTACTAGCGTAGATGATTATCAATAGATAGGTGGACCTTTTTTTTGAAAAAAAGCCTAAGATGTATTCAATTTCACTTTTGCGTCACACTAGGAGGCGGCTGATACACCTAATCGAAGGGCACGGCCAGTGCAGAGGCGGCTGAAGCGCCGATGATGGTGTTGTGGATATGCTAACTAGGTATAATGCGACATGCCCTTAATTCCGGTAAGCCTGGGTGGCCCAAAGACGGTGGTGAGGCCTATGGCCCAACCGAGCGACCCAGTTGCCGAAAACTAAAGAAAGAAGGATCCGGTCCAGAGACAAGCTGCCGGATCCGACCCATGATGAAGGTCGGTCGGATCCAGGATGTGCATGGCAAGGAATCACCTGCGTAGTTTAGACTTAGTTGTATCCGATAGGATCTCTACTTTGTAACCTAGATTCGGAGAAGGGGACTTTTGGCTCTCGGGTGCCACACACCCTCATACACCAAAACGTGTAGTAATTTTAAAAAGTCAGAAAAAATTGAATCTTCCTGGAAACCAAGGATGATCAAGTTTGTACTTGTAAAAAAAGTTTGGAAAAAATGATTCCCATGGTCTTCAGGGTAAAAAATACAAAATTATGACAACCATAAAGTGAGTAGTACATGGTCATGGGGCGTTTCGAGTTTGTTTTTTCACCTAGGATACAATGAAGGTAATTTTCTAGGGAAATATTTTTATACAACTACAATATCTGATCATCTTTGATTTCAAAAAAAAGTTCGAACTTTTTTACCTTTATTTTTTATTGTTCCAATTATGGGGGTGTGTGGCACCCGAGAGCCACTATGCATTTCTCTAGATCGAGTCTTTATAAGCCGGATCCCGGGAGCCTTTGCGGCAAGACACAACTCCCTGTAATCACACACTTGTTTCTTATAGTGAATTATAGCGGCACGTAGGATCCGCCGTCGTTGCGAGGCTGAAGCTGGGTAACTCGTGTGACCCCATCCTGGTGACTCCTCGCCCCATGGATCCCCCTCTCTCTCCTCCGTGAGGCTCCCCTCACTGAAGACTCGTTGAATACGCAACGACAGGCGGCGTAGGTGCGGGACGACGCAACATAGGTGCGGGAGGAGTCGCCAGAGGAGTTGCTGGCCTCCCTTGGGCCAGCGCAGATGCCTGCAGTCGGACAACGAGGCCATCCCACTGAGCGAGCTCGGCGATGGCCATTTCCATGGCCTCCTCGTACGTGAGGTTTGGTGGTTGGAGTTCATCCTCCTCCTCCAAGGCGTCGAGGACTACGACTTTGTCCTCCTCATCGTCGTCGAGGCCGACACCGCGCTCCCAGTTGAAGAAGTTGACGTCGCCGAGGTAACCCGCGAGAGATTCTTTTTTTAAAAGTGCCATGTGGTAACTAATTTATTCATCCTACCTAGTTATATTTTCTCCACCAAGATTCCCAAGAACAGTCTCCCCCTTCCCCTCTCTCCGCCCGCTACAGTAACCAGAGACACACCCGGGAGATCTGGCCCGATCCCGAGCCCCTCCGGCGGCGATGCCGACCCGAGGTGGCGGAGGTGAGGCGCCAGAGTAGTTTCCTAGGCTAAGTTAGGTGTAGTTTCTGGCGGTCTGCCGGTTAGTGGCGGAGTAGGGGCCCTGGTTTCTCGGCCAGATCTAGGGCGGGCTGTGTGTTGGAGGGGCTCCTCTCTACTCTGGCGGCCGGAGTCCAGGACGCCTCCATCTCGGCTGATCTCTAGAATAAGGCCTTCGTCTTCTCCAGCGAGTTCCTGATGGCGCCTCCTCTTCCGCTTCTGGCCGGCCTCGGTGGCGAGGGGGATTGGGGTGAAGTCGTCGTTTTCGACTTGCTTTGGAGGTGGCAGGGGTCGAGTGCCTCCTGGTGTTCCGGCGCGGCACCAGATGGCCTGTCGCAGATGGCTTCCCTCTTGATCCTTGGTGGATCTGGGTCTGGAGCTCGTCTACGGCAAGGCCCTTCGATAAGGCGCCTAGGAGTCAATAGATGACGAAGAAGGCGGCCTTTCTACTCCCTTGGCCGGCCATGGTGGCGGGGGAGGGGCATGGAGGTGAACCGAGGCGTTGTTTTCCGACCTGACCGGCCGTGGTGGCGAGGGGGCCGGAGACGCAGCTCTGTTCTTGCATCTTTTTCTTCCTGCTGATGCTATCCTCGTTGCTGCTGGCTTTCTCTCTCGATTTCTCATGCCCATGGTGGTGGCATCAGTTCGGGACTTGTTTGCCGGCGGTGATGGTTTCTCTGTGGAGCTCATCTCCGACGTTTCAATGGCGGTTCCCGTCTTCGCGTCGGACTCAACAACAGTAGGGATGTCGCTCCGTCGCTGCTTTGCTCCGGCCGTCGGTGCTCTCCTGGGCTTCGTCTCCAAGTGGCATGTTCCCCGGAGATGCGGCCTCAGACCGTCGCCGGACATGGATCTAGAGGAGGAAGACGACGGAGGGTTTGATCGTGTTTCAAGTTTTTTCTCTAGGGTCTTCTTTGCTATTGTCTTGGACCCCTATGTAATTCTAGGGTCTACTTGTACTCCAGATTTTTAATTGGAGCTTTTATCGGGTGTGTTCACCCGGTGACTTGTTCAAAAAAAAAAAAGGATTCCCAAGAACAGCTTGTATGCTTAATTAGTTGCATAAAAAATCCAATTGTGTGATTCTTTTGCTATGTTTGAAGGAACTTGTACAGCTTTCCGTATGATATGGAGAGCTGTAGTACAACTGTACAAGTGTACTTGGAACCACAGATCGTAACGACTGCCTATCATTTTTTGTCATCTGGTGAGAGGTGGATGCATGTGTGATCTGTCGTCGTTGTGCATCGCCGTCTTCTTCTTGTCCCGTCGACGTCACACCTTTTGGGTGTCAGTTTCCAACCCGCGGGGACGCCCGGCTCGGGAGCGGATCGATGGAATATGCGGCGGCATAAAAAGAGCATACTACACAGGTCGTTTCCCGCGCACGTCAAGGTCGATCCATCGGCCATCGCAGCAGTGGAGTGAAACAAGAAATGTCAAAACAGCTCGATCTCGCGTAGGGCCGGATAAAAGAGCCAAATCTGTTTGTGTCCGTAGTTAATGGTGAGTGCCCATCACATGTCGTCATGAACACTTTACATCTTGCAGGTATTGTTATCGATGGTGCTGACATGGTCACGGCGAAACCACTAGCCGGGAATCGAGCTCAGGTGCGTCTAGATATAGATATCGACCATGCCAATTCGCAGGGAATATTAGGGCTCGAATTTTATAATTGCAGTGTGTCTCGTCCAGATATTTGGTGATGAGACAAACTTGTTGGATAATGAAACTCCTATATTATTGCGAGTTCTAAAAGCATCTTTAATAGATACCGTAAAAATGGTTGTCTTGCTATAGGGTGTCGCCTTTGCCACTAGGGTGGTAGAGTCATCGGCTCATGTGGTGCGCGATCTCGGGGCCGGTGTGTTGCGTTGTGTTGTTCGGTTTTCTGCCAGGTTTCCTTATAAACTGATCATTTTTTCTCTTCTTAATGAAAAGGCAGCTAGTTGCTCCAAAAAAAGAGCAAATTCTTAAATAACCGAGTTTCAATCTTGTCGGTTCGGCTAACAAAAATGACCAGATAGATCCTAAGCGTCTGAAACACGACTATTTTTTGCAGCTTCCCGCAATTCGTCCACCGGGATTGAGACAATGGTGGCCGATTCAGGTGGCGTGTAGGACCAACATGGGTAGAGCAGAGCGGCGTTGCAGTGGTCTTTGGAGCAGTGCCAATGTTTGGAGCAGTGGCGACGACAAGGAGTGGCAATGACACGAGTGATTGTTGGAGAGTGTAATATTCCCTTCCTGGTATGATTGCCAGGGAAAGAAGATTGCACACGAAATGGATATTCCGTGCGGAAGAAGAAGAAAGAGCGAGAGCTGGGACGAGGAGAATTTGCTTCCGTTTCTATTCTTCTTACTTGCCTTGTTCTGGTTACAACCCTCTGCTTATAAACTGCAGACTCACGCTCCTGACCTCCATGGGCCCACGCTTAACTTACACACACACCCCTCACGCCATCACCGGGACACCCACGGGTCCACGATGGCGCACGCACGCCTAAGGCTCTGCCGTGGTCGTGACATCTTCCTCCCTAGAAACTGTGCTTGTCCCCAAGCACCAACTGCTGGAAATCGACTCTTCAGCGTGTTCCAATCTTCCCAAGTAGCCGCCTCTACTGGGATGCCTGTCCACTTCACTTGCACTTGCACGATTGCAGTATTCCCTTTCTTGATGAGGCGTCTATCCAGTACTCTCTCTGGTTCTGTTTCCTTGGAATCAAGCAGTGGCAATGGAGGAAGTTCGGAAAATACTGGTGTAAAATCCGGCCTGTACTCCTTCAGCTGGGAGACGTGAAAAACATTGTGCACCCTACATTCACTCGGCAGCTCCAATTTGTACGCCACCTGCCCGATGCGCTCCAGTATGGTATAAGGACCAAAGAACTTGTGCGCCAGCTTGGGATAAGGCCTGTTCACCACAGTTGTTTGTGCATATGGCTGAAGTTTGAGGAGTACCTTGTCACCCACTTGGAACGTTTTCTCTGTGCGTTGCCTATCTGCATACATCTTCATTCGATTCTGTGCTGCAGCCAAATGTTTCTTGAGCAGCTCATCTTGTAAGGCTCGTTCAGCTACCATGTCTGCTACTCCTGGTTCAGTGATCTCTGCCAACGCCGGAATTGTGCCCAGATTCGGTTCATGCCCATATAGTGCCTTGAAAGGTGAGCACCCAATCGCTGAATGTGTTGTGGTGTTGTACCAGAACTCAGCAGTTGTCAACCATTTCTTCCATTCCTTCGGAGCATCTTGCACCATGCATCGCAGGTACATCTCCAGGCATTGATTCACTCGTTCACTCTGTCCATCTGTTTGAGGGTGATAGGCGGTAGTGAACTGCAGTTTGGCTCCCAGTTGTTGGAACAGCATCTTCCAGAATTTGCTGGTAAAAATGGCATCACGATCAGAAGTAATGGAGCGAGGCATACCATGTAGTCTGACCACATTGTCCACAAACACTCGTGCAATCTGAGGTGCTGTGTAGGGGTGCTTCAGAGGGATGAAATGGGAATATTTGGTAAACCGATCCACCACTACTAGAATCGAATTTGCTCTGTCCGACAGCGGCAACCCTTCTATGAAATCCATTGTGATGTCCTGCCAAGCGCCCTCTGGTATCGGCAGGGGCTGGAGCAACCCATGAGGATGATTTGTGGAGTGTTTTGCACGCTGGCAGGTGTCGCACTGACTGACAAATTCCGCGACAGCCACTTTCAGCCCAGGCCAGGCAAACAACTTCTTGACACGCTGGTGGGTGGCTTGAACTCCGAGTGGCCTCCAACGAGCACTTGCATGCGGGGCTGCTATGATTTTGGTCCGAAGGGCGAGTTTGCTCCTACCCACACTCGGCCATTTCGCTTGATAATGCCTTGGGTCAGCTCATAGCCGTGTTCGTCGGGCCGGCGATGGCCGGCTCAGCTAGTCGCCGTTGGGCGTCTTGATCCGTGGCATAGGAATTGGCAATTTCCCGTAGCCATGCCTGGTTGCGCGGATGAGCAGGTTTGGATGGCTAGCAAGTGCCCCACGCGCGACAGTGCGTCCGCGTGCATGATTTTACTGCCCCTTACGATAGACAATCTTGAATTGTAGTCCCATCGGTCGCGCCATTGCCTTGCGCTGCGAGGTGAATGCGGATTCCGGTCTTCCAGGAAACACGAGGCTAGAGTGATCGGTTTTAATAATGAACTCATTCCTCTCGCAAATAAGGGCGCCACCGGTCGATCGCCATGAGTAGGGCGAGGAACTCCTTTTCATAGATTGAAAAATGCTTGTGCACCGCGCTTAAAGGTTTGCTCAGGAAAGCCAGTGGATGTCCATTTTGCATGAGCACAGCACCAATGCCTGAGTCACATGCGTCCGTCTCCACTACAAAAGGTGTGTTGAAATCTGGGAGTTGAAGGACTGGAGTGGTTACCATTGCTGTTTTTAGTGCTTGAAAAGCTTCAGTAGCTGCATCATTCCAGAGAAACCCTTTCTTCTTCAGCAAGGTGGTCAAAGGGCGTGCAATGATTGCATAATTCTTCACAAACTTCCGGTAGTACCACTGTCAGCCCCGAAATCCCCGCGGTTCCGTGATGTTAGTTGGTAGAGGCCAATCCTCGCATCGCTCTTGTCTTGGTGGGATCTGTGGCCACACCTGCCGCTGACACTATATGACCCAAATACTCCAAGGAGTCACAGGCAAAGGAACACTTACTAGCCTTGACATACAGTTTGTTATCCTTGAGTAGCTGGAGCACCTCTTTCAAGTGTTGTACATGTTCATCGAGGGACTTGCTATAGACGAGGATGTCATCCATGAACACTAGCACTGATCGCCTAAGGCATGGCTGGAGCACTCGAATTCATAACGCATTGGAATGTGGCGGGTGCATTGCACAAACCGAATGGCATGACACGGAATTGGTAGTGCCCTTGGTGGGTTTTGAATGCCGTTTTCATCTCGTCTTCCGGCAGCATTCGATCCGATGGTACCCGGCCCGCGAGATCCAGCTTGGAAAATATCTTGGCACCACCTAGTTCATCCAATAGCTCGTCAATGATAGGCATTGGAAAAATGTTCTTGATGGTGAGCTCGTTTAGCCGGCGATAATCCACACAAAACCTCCAGCTCCCATCTTTTTTTTTGACTAGAAGAACTCGGTGAAGCGAAGGGAGACATGCTTGCGCACAATTACTCCTGCCTTGAGCATCTCGGCGACTTGCCGTTCGATTTCATCTTTGTGTGCCGGGAATACCGATATGGCCTTGCATTTATCGGTGGTTCATCCGCCTTGAGAGGAATAGCATGATCATAATCCCGGGCTGGTGGTAGCTCCACAGGTTCGGAGAAAACCACCTGAAACTGCTCCACCAGTTGTTGTATCTCTGCTGGCATGGCATCAGTTGCAATTGTATGACCAGAGCCGTCGACTTGCACTATCGCCGAGCCCAAATGTCGTTTCCTTTGGACCATTTTGCTACTTGTTCGACTGTGACTTCCCTAACCGACGTGGTCTGTGGATTCCTGCAATCCTTGCAATGTCACTTGTTTCCCATTGTAAGGAAAAGAGAGGAATTTTCTGTTCCAATCCGTTGTCATAGGACTATGCTTCTTCAACCAGTCTATTCCCAAAATTGCATCATATGCGCCCAGATCAAGCACTCTCATGGGTGTCACGAAAGTAGCGCCATTAGACCACCAAGTAAAGTCAGGCACTATCTGTGTGGAGTGCATATATTCGCCGTTGGCAACCTTGACCGCCACTCGTAGGAGCTGCCCGTACTCGTGCAATTTGCTTTCTCCGAGGAGTTGAGAGTGGATAAACGACCCACCTGCTGCCGGAGTCCACCGAATAATGAAGACTTGGTTACCCACCAACGCACGCAGCCTCAAAGTTTCTGCCCCCTCTGATCCTGCCATGGCATGGATCGACAGACTCAGGCGTTGTGCCTCCTCCATGTCCTGCATCTCAAGCATGTTCAGCACTTCTTCGGCTAACATCACCGGGCCATCTTCAGTGTCCATTGCATTAAGGGTTGCTGCTTTTTTCTGTCCGCAGACATGTGTTGGATCATACTTAAGCCCGCACTTGAAACATTCCCCGTTGGCTCGCCGATACTCCCTTAGTTGTCGGTCCTTCCACAGGTCGCCCGTGCCCATCTTCAACGGTGCCTTGGGAGCAGCATCAATGCGAACTGCAGGAATGTCCCCTCGATTGTATTGTCTCTGAGCTTTTCTAGGTGCAGCGTCAAGGACCTCTTGTTGAACCTTTGCTATGAGGTAAGCTCGCTCCAGAGTATCCGGGATATGGGCCTCCACAGCACCCCTCAGCTCAAATTTCAACCCCTTGATGAACTGTGAGATGAAGAAATTTGTGTCGTAGTGTGGATTGAACATGGACACCTGGTACACCAGTTTACGAAATTCCTCGTATGTACTCCTCTACCGTACCACCTTGTTTGAGTTGCGACGGGGCCTTCATGAATTTGCGCTGGTCATCACCTCCAAATTCTGCCTCAATTGCAGTAATGAATTGGGGCCAGCCTCTTATGTCATGTGTCTGCTTGTATGCTTGTAACCAGACTGCTGCGTTTCCATCCAGGTGAAGTGTTGCTGTGGTCATCCAGAGAGCAGGGCTGATGTTGAACACTCGGAAGTAATCGAGACATTGATCTCTCCATATGCGCGGATGTTCGCCTGAGAATCGAGGAAAATTCATCTTGGGCATCTGTTGTCGTCCCCCACCTTCCGTGTTTCCATGATAATTTCGAGCGACACCCACGCCCACAAACTCACCGCCTCCTGCACCTCCCAGTCGACTGCCACCTGCGCCCCCAAACTCACCGCCACCTGCGCCGCCCGATCTACCTCCTCCCGCGCCTCTAGTACCACCTCCACCCCCGCCAGCCAGAAAGCCCTCAGAACCACGCTCCGCCTCTGTTGCGCCCGCGCTTGAGGATGCTCCAGCAGTGTTCGCCGTCCACTTGGCCTTCGTGTGGAAGAGATGAGAGGTATCGGCGTTCAACATCTCACCAGGATCTGGTTCCTCGTCCGCTGGTGGAGGCTTGTCCGCGACCCCCGTTTCGCCGATCTTCAGATGCGCCATCAACGCCTGCAGGATGCGCGTGGTGTCGTCGTGCTTGGTGGCGCTGCTCTCGATCGCGGCTGCTTGGTGGTCGAGCTGCGCCCGCATCTGGCTGGCTGCGCCGTGTCCACTCCCGCGACAACCCCGTGCAGGAGATCGAGGCTCGATTGAAGCTGCTTCAGCGTTTCCGCTGTCGCCGCCGCCGCCTCCCCCATCGCCGCCACAATCGCCCGCGTCTGTGCGGATGCCTTGGACGGCGCCGTGGTGTCCCCGTGCACGATCGAGTCAACCAAGGTGAGGATTTACCGCAATCGAGATCAGATCGAAGATCTTCACCCAATCGCAACCCGGCCCAGGAATTACAACTCGAGATCGGAGGGGAAAGTACGCACACACACAGCGATCGCGCCCTCGAATCGACTGAATCTGATACCACTGTAATATTCCCTTCCTGGTATGATTGCCAGGGAAAGAAGATTGCACACGAAATGGATATTCCGTGCGGAAGAAGAAGAAAGAGCGAGAGCTGGGACGAGGAGAATTTGCTTCCGTTTCTATTCTTCTTACTTGCCTTGTTCTGGTTACAACCCTCTGCTTATAAACTGCAGACTCACGCTCCTGACCTCCATGGGCCCACGCTTAACTTACACACACACCCCTCACGCCATCACCAGGACACCCACAGGTCCCTGATGGCGCACGCACGCCTAAGGCTCTGCCGTGGTCGTGACAGAGAGCTCTTCACTAGTTAGTACGAAGTGCTTCTTTTTTTTGTATAAGATAACACCATTGAAATAGAGAAAATATAGAGCTTACCCTAATGAGATATTCCCAAGCTTAGTCCCTCGGCAGGGCCATGAGGATGAGCTTGCATTAAAAAAGGATAAAAAAAAAGAAAAATGTACTAACAAGTGGGCCCATGTGTAAACTTAGTGTACATATGTTGGAAGAACAATTTCAACACGGTAAAAACGTTTTACAGTTTACCGCAAACCACTTTGAAGATATATGCTAGAGTTGCCCTAATCGGAAGTGTAGTCAATCATTTCGTTTGGCATGTTTTCGTCAAACTGTTATGAGTATGAGTATATTATATACTTTTGGTTCCATCACTGATATTATATACTTTCTATGAGTATGAGTATATAAGGCCATATACAATGCAAGGTGCTTAGCTAGGTATTCACGAAAATAAACAAAAAAAAAATCTTAAGCACGAGCGCTTATTTGTACACAAGGGATGCCTAGTTAGGCATCTTCCTTGTAAGTAAGCATCAATGATTAAAAAACCAGGTTTATTTTTCTAAACACCTATCTAAATATCTTGCATTGAAGATATCCTAATGCAGTAGTAATAATAATATTGATCGTGTAGATGGATACGTGCCTAGGAAGGTATATCCGCCAGCATCCACGCTGGGAATCAGAGGCGCCAATCATTCTCCCGCTGCCAAAACCAAAACCAACCAACCCACTCGAGCGCGGGTCGTTTTCCCCCAAAAGCGATGCTTGCCAGCCGCTGCGCGCAGACGCTGCACCCTGCTCGTCGTCGTCACCTTCGTTGTCTCCCAAAGACAAAACGCACCAGATGAATGGCTCCTGGCCTCGGTGAAGAAATAGGCCGAGGCCGCGCGCGACGCCGCGGCTCGTCCCGTTCTCCCCCCGGCCCCCGCGCGCAGTCGGGGTCACACACACCACCAGCCACCAGCAGCGCTCGTAGCCGACATGACGGGTCCGCTTCACCTCCCTTCTGTTTCCTCCTCCCTCCCCCGTCTCGGAGCGGATGGGCCGGGCCCTCCTTCACGTGGAGCGGGGCATCATCAGCGCACGGACTGCTTGCTGATACAGGCACAACACGACGGAGCTGCCTCGCTCGTTCGTCCGTCGAGCCGCGGCTGGCAGCCATGGATCGGGATGGATGGCCCCCGCCGCGACGGCGACGCGCGGGGCGGCGCGAGCCTGTCGTTGCGCTGTGCCGTGTGCTGACCACGACCCGGCCGAGAACGGGAAGGTAGGAAACGAGCTAGCACCTCGACGTTTTGGCGGGTGGTGCTCGCTGTTGCTGGTGAGGTGACGATCGGCGGCGACCAACTTGCCCATTTGATAATCTACAGGTTTGTTTGCTGTGGAGAGATTCTGCACCATGCTCCCACTGTCCTTGGAGCAGTGCGCATGGTGACCAACTTGCGCAATTTTATTTTTTTGAATAAAAGAGGCGACAAATGATGCCAATCTTTTTCACAGTACTCGAAAAGGTGCTGTTGACGAACGGACAACATGTTTCTTTCCGAAATACTGTAAAAGGTATTGTGGAAGCACTAGCAAAGTACTATAGTCCCAGATAATGTAGGCACATGAAGTTGTAGATGTGCCCCTTGGTGATCTTCAGCCGATTAAGTTAGCAATATTTTTCAAATAACATAGACGAATGAACGACCCAACAACTTTTTTCCAAAGTCAAGGTACGTATGGTTGACGAACGGTAGTAGTATATTTACCGAATAAAAGATTCGACAAATGATGGAGTATGTTTTAAAGTGGGCAACAGTATTTTTGCTACATAAAAGAGGCGACGGACGATCGAACAATTTGCTATTCATTAAAATAAAGATAGTACTAGTTTTTCGAATAAAAAAGGCGATAAATTATTCAATTTATTTAAAAGTAGGTAGTAGTACTTAGACAAATGATGGAGTATTTTGTAATGTAGACTGTGCCGGATAAAAGAAGTCACAAAGGATCCACCATTTTTTTATTCACAAGAAGACATTAGTATGTTCCCAAATTAAAGAGGCGATACATACTGCAATACTTTTTTTTTGAAGTATACAGTAATATTTTTTCTTGATAATATGAGCATAGAAGACGACCAATTTTTTTTCCAATGTATTGCACACGCTTCATTTCGTTCTATTTTAACATATAGATCTATGTACTTCATCCCTTCCAAATTAAAGTGTTCAAGATTTCTTGTGATTTACCCTCTCCGTCTCATGAAGGTTGTGTGAGATTTGTCGAATTGGAACCTATGTAGATTGTTTTGTGTCTAAATATATCTAAATCTTAGCAAATCTCAGATAACCTTCGTGAAATACAAACAGGACCCACTTGGATGGCTGGTTTAGTTTAGTGGCCCGGAAAGTTTGCCTGGCTGTTTCACGGTGCCTATGGAATACGAACAGGGAAATAATACGGGCCTCGTAAATAACGACAAACCGAGCGCAAATACCGCAGATGATTACGGAACACAAAGTTTAACACCCGTTATAACTAAAATCCAGCTATCCAAGCGGAACCTAAAGTCTACTCCCTCTATGCTAAATTGTAAGACGTTTAAGAGTAGTGACAGTGTGTTACAAGGTCTTATATTTTTGTACAGAGGAAGTAGATAACGTACGAATCTACACAATTCAACGGCACTTACATTGTTACGGTCGGATCATTATGTTATTTTGACAATTAAAAACTGAAGAATCCGAGATTCACCATAGAAGGAAATACACACTTCTTTTTTTCTGAACCAAATAATCTGTTTGACTTGTCCATATGCACGATGCAGTATATGGGCTGCCCCATGCGTAATGCCTGCTGAGTTTAGACCCATGGGCTTGGTCTTTTGTGTGCAAACTGAAGAGGCACACTGATGCCAAAAAAGAAAAAAAAAACAGATACGGAGTACTAGTATTGATCTGAATTCACGGTTCGGTAGGTTTCCATAGGCGGCTACCTCCATCCGTTCACGGTGGTCCAGCAAGGGTTTTGATCTGCCGAATACCTAGCTAGGTGGGCACCTCGAACATCGAAATTCAATGGGATGCCAATATTGATCTGAATTCCCACGGTACAAGCAGCCGGGCCATGGCGCCCGCCGGCGCAAACATAGCCGCAACCGTACCGGCCCTGCCGGAGGACGTCCTCGTGGAGATCCTCCTCCTCCTGCCGGCCAAGTTAGTCCTCCGGTTCGGCGCCGTCTGCAAGCAGTGGCGTCGTCTCCTCTCCGACCCCATCTTCATCCACGATCACCACCGGCGTGCACCCCACACCATCCTCCTCAACAACAATCGCATCGGCATCGGCATCTCCGCCCTCCCGTTCCCCTACACCGATCAATCAACAGCGGCTCCCCTCTACTGTGGCATCGCTTGTCAGCATACGTACCTCCACGGGTGCTGCGATGGCTTACTCCTCTTCTCGTGCAATTGTTTGGAGCCTCATGAGATCGATACCAACGGAGACGTGTTCCGCTACTTCGTATGCAATCCGGCGACGCGGGAGTTCACCAGACTGCCCGCCAGCATTGGCCAGCAGGTGGAATTCGTGGGCTTCTACCGGCACGCGCCCACGGCCGAGTACCGCGTCCTCTGCCACAACATACATCATCCTTACAAGATTTACGAGTACCTGGTGGTGGCGCCGGGCCATCACACGGCCAGACGACTCGGGCCCTCCAACTTGTGGACGGACACCGACTTTCCGTTGATGGATGAACCGGTGATTCACCGCAGCTGCCTGCACTAGATGCTATGGCGGCGTCGCATGGGGATTGTCGTGTTTGACACCATCTCGGAGGAGTTCCGACTATTGTGTGGCCCGGTGAACAGTGACACTCATGCAGACAGCATGTTCGGCCGGCTTGTGGGAGTGGACGGGACATTGGGCGCGCCGCTATTCGTGGCAGATGAGGGGGTGCTCAAGCTGTGGGTGCTCGAGAGCTACGAGGAGGAGGCGTGGGTATTAAGGTACATGATCGACACTAGCTTACTGGATCAAGGACGCCATTTTTTCTCCATATTGCTCGTCCACGTGAGCGACGAGGGTGACGCTGTAGTCATGACCTTCGAACGGAAAGGAGTCGGCGTGTACAACCTAAGGAGGGGCGAGGTGGTGAGCACCATGCAGAAGCCATTCCACGATCATCTCTATGAAACGGACCATGTCTACCAGGAAAGTCTTTTGCCATTGGCTTCAAAAGGCCTCGGTGACCCTACTCCACCATCGTGGCGACAACCTCTCCTTATGCATTGATACTCTTCTTCGGCCTGACTGGACCGTGGTCAATCGACCTGAGACCATGAGACGTCTAGGCTAAATCCAAGAGCCAGACTCTTAGTATTATACTCCATCCGTCCCATAAAATGTGTCTCCACTTTGTCTCAATTTGAAGGTATCCAGACAAAAGTTGAGATATCTTTTATGTGACAGAGGGAGTACACGTATTTATTGTCTTACAGCTATAGTACTGTAGTATTTTGCAAACTGCATCCCCCTTTTTATTGATGGCAAATTCAATGTCATGATTTAATTGAGTAAATTAATTATCGGTTTCTCTCTTCTTGTTTGGTTGTAAGAAATATTGTCAAGTATCACTGGTGGAAAAAGGGCCTTTGGTCGCGGTTCGCAACTGCCATTAGTCACGGTTGCGCAACCGCGACCAAATAGGCGCGACTAAAGCCCCCACCCTTTAGTCGCGGTTGCTTACGAACCGCGACTAAAGGCCCGTCCACGTGGGCGCCAGGCGACCGTCGAGGCGGAGGCCCTTTAGTCGCGGTTCTTCTGGCCGACCGCGACTAAAGGCCGCCGCAGGTTTAGGGTTTTAGGCCCCCCTAAACCTGCCCCCTAAACCTGTTTTCTGTTTAATTTGTATTGTTTTATTTCTTTTGTGCTTTATTGTAATTTTGAAGGAGTTTCACATATTCTACGGTACTACATACATGCATGCATATGAATGTACAATTTCAAACAAATTTGAAATTAGAACCAAAAAGAATTCAAGAGGAATATACAATATATATTCAATATCATCGGATGACCATATACAAGTTTGAACAAGTTTCCATACATAATTTAATGCATGTATAGTTCTACGTCCTCGTAATGGTGTTCTCCTTTAGGATCGAGGACTTCCCTCCGGAACCATCCAGCTAGTTCCTCTTGAAGTGGTCGGAAGCGAGCTTCTGGACTAAGCATCATCCGGAGGTTATTCCTCTGAGCATTGGTATCACTCGGAACGCGCTCAGAGGTGTATCTCCGGATCATCTCACAGACATAGTATCCACATAGATTGGTCCCCGTGGCTGAATATCGCCACCATTCTTAGCCTTTGACCGCATGAAATGTAGCTCTTTTTGAATTCACCGACCTTTGTATCCGAGAACCGTCTCCAAACCCTACGAGGCAAAGAAAATTAAATGAACAAGAGAGTTATTAGTTAATTATTTGAAGCTTAATTAGGAAATGAACGAAATAGGCCGATCGATATAGAGCGCAAATGAATGAAAACAATTACTTTTGAATCATTTTTCTCATGTCGGCCCAACTCGCCGCATCCATATTCAGAGAGTCGTGGATGAGACATTCTGATTTTTCAATTTTAATTACTAGCAGAATCCAGTGGAACCTGCGGACACGATACATGCACAGTACGTCATGCATAACTCATCGATTAGCCGGCCACATACCATGCATGGAGTAAACAAAAGAGAATGTGCTCAAGACATAAACACTCACCCAAAATGGTAAGGAAATAGAATATCACTTTTGAGTTGCTGCTTTGTAAGAAACTGCCACAGGTCTGCCTCCACGTCGGTGGGGTGATGCTGTAACGTATATCCATTAACGATGTGTGGGTCAATGAACCCAACATCATGGATGTTCTTTACTCTGCATTCCTTAATCTTCAATCTGCATATATAATAGCGGACACAACAATATAGTTAGGACATATATATTGTGCAGGCAATATGAACGAGATGGGGTAGAAATAAATCACTTACAGAACGTAGCAACTGATGATAGATTTGTCGAGCTCGCGCAGATTGAAAAGCTGGAACAATTCACTCGGATGAATTTGTACAGAGTACTGTTTGAAGTGATGCTCATATCCAACTTCCGCAAAAATATATTCTTTGGCGTTTTTATTTTTTATGTAACCCTTGTACCATTTCAGCAGACCTCTCATTTGTGGAGGTAGATCCTCTTCCTACGCAGGCTCGACGAGAGGCCCATTCTTCACATATGTAAGTACTACCTCCTGCACTGGCGCCTCATCAAGGCCTAACAGTTCACGAAGAGTAATACCTAAGTTGGCCGCTTGTTCTCTGGCACTCGTTACAGTCAATCCATGTGCTGCCGCAGCTTCTATGATTTCGGGGGCATCCGGACCGGCGGCTGTCACTATAAGCGGGGCAATCGATTGTTTACTTTGTTCCCCGAGCTGGGAAACAACTCGTTTCCCGCTTTGTGCACTTTGTAATTCCGCTTTATCGGCCTCCTCTTTCTTCTCCTTGAATATGCGTGCCCGATTCTTTAGTTCACGTGCATAGTCGTCGAGCGGATTCTTTGCGGCTTGGGACGGTGTGTTCAAAAATGACTTAGCCCACTTCTTTTGCTCATCGAAAAATACCGGCTTGGGCTCGGGCTCTCTTTTCTTCTTGCAGCTCGCCTTCCATTTCTCTAAATCAGCCAGCCGCGCCCGCCACGACTTCCTCGGCACTACATTCCCAAGGCCTCGTGGGGAGAGGCTTCGATGATGGCTCCGGTACCTTTGTTTTCTTAGGTACGTAAGGGTCCGGGTTAATAATCCAGGACTGCTGCTTACGCTTCTTCGCCGGAGGTGGATTGGGGGGCGGCGTGCGCTTACCCGCCCGGGCGGACTAGGGGCGGCGGCCGCTTACCCGCCGGAGGTGAATTGGGGGCGGCGTCGGCCCTCGTGAAGGAGGTGTAGGTGAAGCACCACCACCACCGCCACCGCCGCCACCACCACCACCGTAGGGGGGTGGACTTGTTGGCGCCTCGCCTGGAAACTTGATAAACTTCTTCTGCCATAGAATGAACTGGCGCTTCTCCAAGTCTTATCGCCCCTTCAGGTGTAGCAATGTCAATGTCCAGGTCCTCAAACCCTTGGACTATGTCCTCCACCGTGACACGAGCATAGCCATCTTGAATGGGGTTGTTGTGGTGGAGTGCTCCAGGTGGTAAAGCACTGCCGATGGCTACCTTCATGGACATGTTCCCGATGGGATAATACGAGATGACATGCTTTCATCTCCTTTATATCGTCCACGGGGTAGCGAGGAGGCTCCGGTGCAGTAATTTCGACCACCGCAGGCTCCGGTGCGGTAATTTCGATCGTCGGTGCACCAGCCCGATGGGGCCTCCGTGGAAGCCACGCTGCTTCTCCGCTGCTGGCCGCTTCCGAGATCCAATGGATGATCTTCATGCTGCGCCCGAGCTGCATCTCTTTCGGCTACTAGTACACTCACGGTTTTCTTCATGACATCCATTTCCGATGCCAACCGCGCCACAACATCTGCTTTCCGATCCATCTTTCTCTTACGGCTTCGTAACCGTACGGGTCATCGTTGCAGGGGAACCCTATTTTCCACGGAATGGGCCCCATGCCTCGTACACGTCCTCCGTGTTCGGGATTCCCGAGGGCTTTTGTCGTGGCGTCGTTCTCTCGTTGAACTTGATCCTCCCTCTTGAGCATCCCTCATTGCCTCAATAAGCTTTTGGGTGGGTTTAATTATTTTGCCCTGGTAAACACACTCCCCTGTCTCCGGGTTCGGCGATCCCCCATGCCCGTACCACCAGCTTTTGGCCCTTGGGTCCCATCCCTCCGTACTCGGACGGATTCCTCGTGCCCTCAGCTCGTTCTCCACCTTCTCCCACCTAGGCTGCCAAAAGCGATACCCTCCTGGCCCCATAATATGATTGTACTCCTTCTTGGCCGCATTATCCTTATATTTTTTTGATATTTCAAGGAACTGCTCCGATTTCTTTTGCTTCACAAATTCTGGCCAATCATGTTGCAGTTTCTCATATTGTCCTTTGAAATCCGGAGTCTTGCCCTGCTTGACAAAGTCATGGGCTAGATTTTGCTTGTATTTCCGGAATGCGTTGGACATCTTAGAAAGAGCGAACTGTTTGACTAGCTTGCACCTCTCCTTGTTTTCCGCAATCTTGTTACCCTCCTCATCGTATTTGCGGTATTCGGAGGTAGAACGAAATGTTCCATAAGCTTTTTGAAGCAATCTTTTTTTGTTCTCTTATCGACAAAAGTGAAACCAAGACGTGCCTTCTTTGGCTCATTCCACTCTCGGACGGTGATCGAGACGTTGTCTCTAACAACGGCTGCGCATTGGCTGATAAACTTGGTGGCGTTCTTGCTGGGCTCCAGCGGCCTGCCGGTTGCTTCCTCGACAACATCGATGGTGCATGTTTCTCCTGGTTTCATCGTCTTGGTTGCGCCACGCTTTGACGACGACGTACTCGATTGTTTCGACGATCCGGCCGAGGGCTAAAATAAGAAAGAGAGTCGCGCGCGTTAGTACACACATATTTATTCAAATCGGTTAGTTTGTATCACCGGAGGCTCAATGTATATATATATATACCTCGGCGCCGGAGGTGGTTGCTACTTCCAATTGAAGATCGTCGTTTATCGACGTTTCTTCGGCACCATCTTGTCGACGGCGCCCTTCATCTTCACCGTCAAGGTTCAGATAAGAATCGATATCATCTTCTTCTTGTCCGGTCGGCACATATAGAACATCGCCTTTTATGATGCCGAAGATATGTTCTTCAGCGTCCGGATCATAGTTTTCCATAATTGGGTCAGCTCTATCGTCCGCCATATGTCAGTCCTGAAAACATGTAGTAAAAACCAATTAATTAAGTGCAGAAGGGGGGCGGTGGCGGTGGCGAAAGGGCGGTGCCAAAAGGAGGGGGCAGGCGAGCTGGAAGGGGTGGGAGAGGGTGTCGCGGAAGAGCGCGTGTGTGCGCCGGGAGAGATTGGAGGGGCCGGGGCGCCGGCGGGCGCCGCCCTAGCTATTGCATGTGTGCGTGTGTGGCGCGCGCCCCCGGCCGGCCGCCGGCCTCCCTCTCCCCCTGTCTGTGTGGCGCGCGCGCGGCGGCGCCGGTGGGGAAGGACGACGGTACGGGGAAATTTTGTAGTTCTTTTTGACACAAAATTTTAAGTCTCAATTATTTATTTTTTAATTCAAATTGTAGTCTCAAATTATTTAGTTAATTTTAAGTCTCAAATTTTAAGTCTCAAATTTTTAAGTCTCAAATTTTAAGTCTCAAATTATAAGTCTTCTTTTAGTTTTTTAAGTCTCAAAATTTTAAGTCTCAATTATTTAGTTAATTTTAAGTCTCAAATTTTAAGTCTAAAATTTTAAGTCTCAAATTTTTAAGTCTCAAATTTTAAGTCTTCTTTTAGTTTTTTAAGTCTCAAATTTGAAGTCTCAATTTTTAGTTAATTTTAATTTCGAAATTAACAAGAACTAAAACTAAAAAAAAAAGAAAAAAAAATTGGCCGGGTACGTACGCCGCGCGCGCGGCGCCCCTACTGTGGCCGGCGCGCCTCTCTCTCGCCGGCGGCGCGCCTCTCTCTGGCCGGTGGCGCGCGCGGCGCCCCTGTACTGTGGCCCGCGCCTCTCTCTGGCGGCGGCGCGCCGGGGGTACGTGCGCGGCGGCGGTGACACGGCGCGGCGCGGGCACGGGCGGCGGCGGCGGTTTGGATTGGATCGATCCTTACGGGCTACGGCGAGCTGGAAGGGGCGGCGCGGTCTTCGCGGGTGGCGGCGGTCGATGGCGCGCGACGGCGTCTGCGTCGAGGAGGCGTCGGCGGCGTCTGCGTCGAGGAGGCGTCGGCGGCGTCGTCGAGGCGGCAGAGATCGTCTCTCAGTACACGAACGGGCGGAGGAAGAAGAGAACACGTACAATTCATTTTACGGACCAAATTTAGTGAGCACCATCCATTACCCATGAAAAATAAACTATGTCACTACAGCAAGTAAAATTACTTGTTACGCTCATTTTTAACCCAAATCTCAAACTGATATGATACATATTTGGAAGAAAAGTAATACACGGGTGGTAGCAAGACCATTTTCATCGGAAACACTTTGACCTCTTATGTTCAGCTACGAATATCATTTTCTGTGATGTTCAAATCTTACTGCAATACTGTTCTTGAGATTCGATGTTTTACCTGAGCCTCAATATATCCATTACAGGCAAGACGCAACGAATCAATCTATTTTAAAATTTCATGTGCATCACTAAACAACAAACCGACACCGGTTATAGAGTACCATCATATGTAAATAGAGCGCAAGAACCAATGCCGGTGTTGCCAGGTGTAAACGGTACATATATTTTCCATCCCATATCCGAATCCGCATACGTTTTTAAGGATATTTGTTTATCCGACGAATATAGTAGCAGATATGGTATTGCTATTACCCGGCGGATGCATATTATCCGCTATTTTTTGCGAATTATCTAGGGCACTCAATTAGGAATATCCGATTTAATAAGTTAAAATAAATTATGTATACCAATTAATCTATTGGGCCCATTTACCTCGTGAAGTCACTATAGTCTGATATAATCCCACATCAGCGGAGCTAGCTGGTGTGTGGTATCCGGAAACTATAAATCACTTAAATTCACTTAATCATATTTTTTCTTACTTTTTTTTGTATTCAAGGCGAAGAAGTACGGAAGTACGAGAATTCTCTAACTATCAAAAACTTTCAATCTTTTCATTGGAGTATTTTATGTTAGTTACTATAGTTCTTTTTTTTTTTCTTAAGGAAAGAAATATATTGCTAATCTAATTCTAATATAGTAATTAAATTAATTAAACTTTTTTGAAGGTTGATAGTTTATTTATTGGGGAAGAGTGGATCCTTCTCTTCTCACTTCAAAATTGATGATCTCGAGCCGTCTGGTGGTTAATATTAATAATAAATAAGTCTTAAGCAAACCCGTTTAGTCGTCTTTTTCGAACTGCGGCCGCGCGATAATTATAGCGAGAGGGATTTAGTCGCGGTTGGGGTCACCAACCGCGACTAAAGGCTATCCTTTAGTCGCGGTTGGTGACCCCAACCGCGGCTAAAGCCTTTTTCGCCCCATTTGAGGTTCCCGCGGAAAATGACCTTTAGTCGCGGTTGGCCTGGCCAACCGCGACTAAAGACTTTTTTCGAAATTATTTCATTTTCTATATGTGAAAAATAAAACTAATTCATGTCTAAATGTGAAAAATAAAAATAATATACCAAAAAATTCAGAAAAATAAAACTAATTCATTTCAAATATTAAAAATACAAATTATATATCAAAAAATTAAGAAAAATAAAACTAATTAATTTCACAATGTTTAGAATACATATAATATATCAAAAAATTCATAAAAATAAAACTAATTCAATTCAAAATTTTAAAAATACAAATAATACATCAATAAATTCAGAAAAATAAAACTAATTCAATTCAAAATGTTAAAAATACGAATAATATATCAAAAAAATTAGAAAAGTAAAACTTATTCAATTCAAAATGTTAAAAGTACAAATAATATATCAAAAAAATCAGAAAAATAAAACTAATTCAATTCAAAATCTTAAAATACAAATAATATATCAAAAAATTCAGAAAAATAAAACTAATTCAATTCAAATTCTTAAAAATACAAATAATATATCAAAAAATCAAAAAAATAAAACTAATTCAATTCAAATTCTTAAAAATACAAATAATATATCAAAAAAATCAGAAAAATTCTTCCCGCCACTTTCTTCCCGCCTCTTTCTTCCCGCCACTTTCTTCCCGCCACTTTCTTCCCGCCACTTTCTTCCCGCCTCTTTCTTCCCGCCTCCTGTCTTCCCGCTCCCATTTTTCCCGCCATTTGTCACTACATATAGGTAGCCCGGCTTGGCCAGCATTATCACATCTCTACAATCTCTCATCACTCTCTCATGGCTTCCACCGCACCCACTCTAACCTACCAGCAGGTGGAGGAGCTTTGCGCCTCGAACTACCCTTGCCCACCGGCTACCGCGTCCCTCGCCGGCCGGAGCCTAAGCGTCGGCGGCGTGCCGGTCCCTCCCGTCCCTCGGGTACTGCGCACCGGGCGGCCATCACGAACCACTACTACCTCGACCTCACGCCGGAGCAGCGGATGAATCCCCGCCGGCATCCCGATAACCAGCATACTTGGGACGCCTTCTTCATCAATCGGCGTGAGAGGGCACTCGCTAGGTATGAGGAGGACGGTCCGCCTCCCGGAAACTTCCACGAGGCCGGCCGTCGGCTATGGTGGTACGGCCGGACTCCGCGAGCGTCATGGACTACATCACGGCCGGCGATATCCCCCGCCTGCGCTACCCTCGCTTCGAGCCACGAGCGCCGCCCGACGACAGCGACGACGGCGAGCGACGACGACGCCGGCAACTTAGAAGGCGACGACTACCGGTACAACGGCGGCGGCTATGAAGACTACGAGTATGCATATTATACGCCTAGGCGGGAGTATGACTAAATCACTCCAAATTTCATGTATGCAGGAGTATGACTTAGTCACTCTAAATTTCCTGTATGCGGGAGTATGACTTAGTCACTCCAAATTTCATGTATGCGGGAGTATGACTTAGTCACTCCAAATTTCCGTATGCGGGAGTATGACCGAATCACTCCAAATTTCATGTATCATCGGTGCTATCTCGAGTCAATTGAATCATTCGAAAATGGACACCAAACACATCACGGGTAATATAATTCACATGATCCATTCAACAAAGTTTGGTACAATAAATTATTACACATCATTTCTTTCCTTGTGTCCATGCTTGCTTACGATTGTGCCGTATCCATGGAGCATCCTCATCATTTAACTTAATTCTTGGGTCGGTGTTCACTTTGAAGGGCGGAATTTCAGCAAACATATTATAATCTTCTGACATGTCTGTCTTGTCCTCCACTCCCACGATGTTTCTTTTCCCTGAAAGAACAATGTGGCGCTTTGGATCATCGCATGATGTACTGATCGTTTTCTTATCTTTCCGTTTCCTCGGTTTGCTACTCATGTCCTTCACATAGAAAACCTGAGCGACACCTTTCGCTAGGACGAATGGTTCGTCAAGGTATCCAAGATTGTTGAAATCCACCATTGTCATTCCGTATTGCTGGTCCACCTTTACCCCACCTCCTGTTAGCTTGAACCATTTGCACCGGAACAAAGGGACCCTAAAGGAGGGTCCATAGTCAAGTTCCCATATCTCCTCTATGTAACCATAATACGTGACCTTTTGCCCATTCTCGGTTGCTGCATCAAAGCGGACACCACTGTTTTGGTTGGTGCTCTTTTTATCTTGGGCGATCATGTAAAATGTATTCCCATTTATCTCGTACCCTTGGAAAGTCGTTATAGTCGAAGATGGTGTCTTGGCCAACATGTACAAGCTGATCTACAACATGTTCGTCATTCATTAAATGTTTTCTCAACCAACCGCCGAAAGTCTCCATGTGGGCCTTCCTAATCCAGGATTCAGGCTTCCCGTGGTTGTCCGAGCGTAAAATATTCTTGTGTTTCTCAAAGTACGGAGCCACCAAGCTGGAATTGGTCCGAACTGTGTGGTGTGCTTCAGTCAGAGAATGGCCGTCCATACATATCGTTGATTTCCTTCCGATCGTGCCTTTTCCAATTAGTCTCCCCTCGTGCCGCGATCGAGGAAGACCAATCGGCTTAAGGTCAGGAACAAAGTCAACACAAAACTCAATTACCTCCTCATTTCCATAGCCCTTGGCGATGCTTCCTTCGGCCTAGCACGGTTACGAACATATTTCTTTAATATTCCCATGAACCTCTCGAAGGGGAACATATTGTGTAGAAATACGGGACCGAGAATGGAAATCTCATCGACTAGGTGAACCAGGAGGTGCGTCATAATATTGAAGAAGGATGGCGGGAACACCAACTCGAAACCGACAAGACATTGGATCACATCGTTCAGTAACCGTGGTAGAACTTCGGATTGATTACCTTCGAGAGATTGCATTGAGGAATGCACATAGCTTCACAATGGCTACTCGAACATTTTCCGGCAGGAGCCCCTCAAAGCAATCGGAAGCAATTGCGTCATAATCACGTGGCAGTCGTGAGACTTCAGGTTTTGGAACTTTTTCTCCGCCATGTTTATTATTCCCTTTATATTGGACGAGAATCCAGACGGGACCTTCATACTGCTCGGGCATTCAAAAAAGATGACCTTCTCTTCTTTGGTCGGAGCGTAGGCGGCACGACCTTGAAATCGTTCCGGATGCCGGTCATCGGGGTCTTTCAAACTTTCGTCGGTCCTGCCGTGCTTCCTTTGTATCATTTGACTTCCCATACACGCCCAAGAAGCTTAGGAGGTTCACGCAAATATTCTTCGTAACGTGCATCACGTCGATTGCGGAGCGGACTTCTAGGACTTTCCAATATTCTAGCTCCCGAATATAGATTTCTTCTTCCACATGGCTGCGTGCCCGTCGGCTCCCTTCGGAACCGATTGTCCGCCGGGACCCTTTCCAAAGATGACTTTCAAATCCTTGACCATATCAAATACCTCAGCACCGAGTGTGTTCCGCAGGCTTCGGCCGGTGATCTGCCTTGCCGTTGTAATGCTTGCCTTTCTTTCTTACTCGGATGACCTTTCGGAAGAAATCGACGATGCCCAAGGTACACGTTCTTCTTACAATTTGGCAAATGTACACTTTCGAGTCTCATGTAAGAAGTGCGTGCATGCATTGTATCCCTTATTTGACGAGTCCCGAAAGGTTACTAAGAGCAGGCCAATCGTTGATGGTTACGAAAAGCAACGCTCGTAGGTCAAATTCCTCTTCTTTGTGCTCATCCCACACACGGACACCGTGTCTGCCCCACAGCTGTAAAAGTTCATCAACTAATGGCCTTAGGTACACATCGATGTCGTTGCCGGGTTGCTTCGGACCTTGGATGAGCACCGACATCATAATGAACTTCCGCTTCATGCACAACCAAGGAGGAAGGTTGTAGATGCATAGAGTCACGGGCCAGTGTGCTATGGCTGGAGCTCTGCTCGCCAAAAGGATTCATGCCATCCGTACTTAGACCAAATCTTATGTTCGTTGCGTCAGCTGCAAAATCTTTGAACTCTCTGTCGATCTTTCTCCATTGCGTTCCATCTGCGGGGTGTCTCAACTCCCCGTCCGACTTACGGTCCTCTTTGTGCCATCGCAACAACTTGGCATGCTCTTTGTTCCCGAACGGACGTTTCAACCGTGGTATTATAGGAGCATACCACATCACCTTGGCGGGAACCCTCTTCCCGGGTTTCGGCCCTCAACATCGTCACCGGGGTCATCGCCTCGATCTTATAACGCAATGCGGTGCATACCGGGCATTCATTCAAATTCTCGTATTCACCGCGGTAGAGGATGCGGTCGTTGATGCATGCATGTATCTTCGTAACCTCTAAACCTAGAGGGCGAGACAACCTTGTTTGCTTCGTACGTACTCGGCGGGCAACTCGTTATTCTTTGGAAACATATTCTTCAACATTTTCAGCAAGTTTTCAAATGCCGAGTCAGCTACACCTGCTCGTGCCTTCCATTTCAGCAAATCCGAGTGTGCAGCCCATCTTTTTCGGACCATCATCGCATCCGGGTACAGCGCCTTCCTGTGATCCTCTAACATGCGATCCAAATTCTCCCTCTCCTTTTCGGTTTCGCAGCGTCTCCGTGCATCAGCAATGGTCCGACCAAGATCATCACGTGCCTCTTCTTCACCTTCCCCTTCACCTTCCCCTTCACCTTCCGCATCCTCCATGAAAGTATCACCGAAATGAGCAAGATAGCTTTCATCGATGAAATCATCCCCTTCTTCATCTTCTTCCATTATAACCCCTCTTTCTCCATGCTTGGTCCAACAATTATAGCTTGGCATGAAACCGTGCCGAAGCAGGTGCATGTGAACATCTCTTGAGGAAGAGTAACCCTTCCGATTCTTACGATTAACACATGGACGAGATAACAAAACCCCCCTGCTTGTTCGCATTAGCCACTACGAGGAAATCTTTCAAACCCGTATCGAACTCGCCGGAGAGTCGGTTACCATACATCCATTGCTGATTCATCTGCATTATTATAATATAAAATATATAATTAACCATCATGCATTTGTTAAACTACTAGCTACAAAAAATATAAATTAAACAATGAACTACACACATGCATATTTTATCAATGACACATCAAAGGTTCAAGTTGCTAACCGCGATCGAGGAGGAAAAAATAAATGAGAAAGCTCAAGTGTGGCTCCAACACTTCATATCATGTTTGTTTCATGCTCTTGGGGCATTTCATCAAACACCTTATGTGCATAAGAGGAACCAAAAGCAAACCTAACACTCACTTGTGAAGTTTGTGAAGAGAATGGCTCCAAATGGCTAAGTGTTGGCTGCCGGATGGGTATATATAAGGGAGGGGCTTTAGTCCCGGTTGGCCCGGCCAACCGCGACTAAAGGCCTTCGGCACTCTTAGTCGCGGTTGGCCTGGCCAACCGCGACTAAAGCCCCCACGTGCACCAGCCTGGCCACCGTGCGCCCGGGCCCAGGCCTTTGGTCGCGGTTCGCCACCCGAACCGCGACTAAAGGTCCCATTAGTCGCGGTTCCTTTAGCTTCGCGACTTATGGTGCTGGACGGAAGCCTGTTTTTCTACCAGTGTATATATAACAGGAAGCATCCCCTTTAAAACCCGGATAGAAGAATCAAAAGAGCACAATTCTCTTCTCTTGCTGGGCTGTATAATAATCCTTTTAAAAAGAAAAAGAAGCATTTGCAATGCTTAGAAAAAATGCAAAAAAGTTGGTTAGGCCGACCGAACCAACAATTTTCTGCAACTGCATGGAGAAAGAAGAAAACAAGTAGGAACGAGGAATGTAAGACAGTAGAACATCAGCGTTTCCGTAAAAGGAAAATCTTATTTATCTCAACAGTCACCATCTAACAGAAGTATATCCCTCTGAAAAAAGGATGAATAACCTTATAGAAAATTATTGCTTAATAAAAAAAACATGTTCGTATGCTCAAGGAAAGGGAGGCAATATAGACACTCATTGCGCAAAATTATTCGACAGAAAATAATCTCTAAAAAGGCTTCAAGTATATACAGGCACTCATGATACATGTGTAGAGCCATCTAAAAAAAGCAGGCGTGTAGAAGAAATCTTATAGTGTAACAGAAATTAGAAATGGGACATAAAATGTATATAGATGTCAGCAGGAAGGAACTAACATCTGTGGGTAGATTTCCACCATTGTTGGAATCTCCATGAAGTGGATCTGAATTCATATGTTCTTGGCTAGAACCTGCACTGGTAGAAAAATGGCCTTCCGTCCAGCCCCAACCGCGACTAATGGGGTCTTTAGTCGCGGTTCGGGTGGCGAACCGCGACTAAAGAGCTGGGCCCAGCGCGCTCGCTGGCCAGCTGGTGGACGGGAGGGGCTTTAGTCGCGGTTGGCCGAGCCAACCGCGACTAAAGGTCCTCGAGGCTCGGACCGAAGACCTTTAGTCGCGGTTGGCCAGGCCAACCGGGACTAAAGGCCCATCCCTATAAAAGGGCCTCAGCTCACAGCACTTAGCCATTTGGTGCCATTTCTCTTCACAAGCTTCACAAGGGGGTGTAGATTTGCTTTTGGTTCCTCTTATGCGCACAAGGTGTTTGATAAAATGCCCCAAGAGCATGAAACAAACATGATATGAAGTGTTGGAGCCACACTTGAGCTTCCTCATTTATTTTTTCCTCCTCGATCGCGGTTAGCAACTTGAACCTTTCATGCATGTGTGTCATTGATAAAATATGCATGTGTGTAGTTCATTGTTTAATTTATATTGTTTATAGCTAGTTAGTTTAACAAATGCATGATGGTTAATTATATATTTTATATTATAATAATGCAGATGAATCGGCAATGGATGTACGGTAACCGACTCTCCGGCGAGTTCACTACGGGTTTGAAAGATTTCCTCGTAGTGGCTAATGCGAACAAGCGAAGGGTTTTGTTATCTCGTCCATGTGTTGACTATAAGAATCGAAGGGTTACTCTTCCTCAAGAGAAGTTCACCTGCACTGCTTCAAGCACGGTTTCATGCCAAGCTATAATTGTTGGACCAAGCATGGAGAAAGAGGGGTTATAATGGAAGAAGATGAAGAAGGGGATGATTTCATCGATGAAAACTATCTTGATCATTTCGGTGATACTTTCATGGAGGATGCCGAAGGTGAAGGGGAATGTGAAGGGGAAGGTGAAGAAGAGGCACGTGATGAGCCCGTTGATGATCTTGGTCGGACCATTGCCGATGCACGGAGACGCCGCGAAACTGAAAAGGAGAGGGAGAATTTGGATCGCATGTTAGAGGATCACGTAAAGGCGCTGTACTCCGGATGCGATAATGGTCCGAAAAAGCTGGGATGCACACCGGATTTGCTGAAATGGAAGGCACAGGCAGGTGTAGCCGACTCGACATTTGAAAACTTGCTGAAAATGTTGAAGAATATGTTTCCAAAGAATAACGAGTTGCCCGCCAGTACGTACGAAGCAAAGAAGGTTGTCTCGCCCTCTAGGTTTAGAGGTTCGAAGATACATGCATGCATCAACGATCGCATCCTCTACCGCGGTGAATACAAGAATTTGAATGAATGCCCGGTATGCACTGCATTGCGTTATAAGATCAGAGGCGATGACCCTGGTGACGATGTTGAGGGCGAGAAACCCAGGAAGAGGGTTCCCACCAAGGTGATGTGGTATGCTCCTATAATACCACGATTGAAACGTCTGTTCGGGAACAAAGAGCATGCCAAGTTGTTGCGATGGCACAAAGAGGACCGTAAGTCGGACGGGGAGTTGAGACATCCCGCAGATGGAACGCAATGGAGAAAGATCGACAGAGAGTTCAAAGATTTTGCAGCTGACGCAAGGAACATAAGATTTGGTCTAAGTACGGATGGCATGAATCCTTTTGGCGAGCAGAGCTCCAGCCATAGCACCTGGCCCGTGACTCTATGCATCTATAACCTTCCTCCTTGGTTGTGCATGAAGCGGAAGTTCATTATGATGCCAGTGCTCATCCAAGGTCCGAAGCAACCCGGCAACGACATCGATGTGTACCTAAGGCCATTAGTTGATGAACTTTTACAGCTGTGGGGCAGACCTGGTGTCCGTGTGTGGGATGAGCACAAAGAAGAGGAATTTGACCTACGAGCATTGCTTTTCGTAACCATCAATGATTGTCCTGCTCTTAGTAACCTTTCGGGACTGTCAAATAAGGGATACAATGCATGCACGCACTGCTTACATGAGACTGAAAGTGTACATTTGCCAAATTGTAAGAAGAACGTGTACCTTGGGCATCATCGATTTCTTCCGAAAATTCATCCGAGTAAGAAAGAAAGGCAAGCATTACAACGTCAAGGCGGATCACCGGCCGAAGCTCGCGGAACGCACCGGTGCTGAGGTATTTGATATGGTCAAGGATTTGAAAGTCATCTTTGGAAAGGGTCTCGGCGGACAATCGGTTCCGAAGGGAGCCGACGGGCACGCAGCCATGTGGAAGAAGAAATCTATATTCCGGGAGCTAGAATATTGGAAAGTCCTAGATGTCCGCTCCGCAATCGACGTGATGCACGTTACGAAGAATATTTGCGTGAACCTCCTAAGCTTCTTGGGCGTGTATGGGAAGACAAATGATACAAAGGAAGCACGGCAGGACCAGGCAACGTTTGAAAGACCCCGATGACCGGCATCCGGAATGGTTTCAAGGTCGTGCCGGCTACGCTCCGACCAAAGAAGAGAAGGTCATCTTTTTGAATGCCCGAGCGAGTATGAAGGTCCCGTCCGGATTCTCGTCCAATATAAAGGGAATAATAAACATGGCGGAGAAAAAGTTCCAAAACCTCGAAGTCTCACGACCGCCACGTGATTATGACGCAATTGCTTCCGATTGCTTTGAGGGGCTCCTGCCGGAAAATGTTCGAGTAGCCATTGTGAAGCTATGTGCATTCCTCAATGCAATCTCTCGGAAGGTAATCAATCCGGAAGTTCTACCACGGTTACAGTAACGATGTGGTCCAATGTCTTGTCGGTTTCGAGTTGGTGTTCCCGCCATCCTTCTTCAATATTATGACGCACCTCCTGGTTCACCTAGTCGAAGAGATTTCCATTCTCGGTCCCGTATTTCTACACAATATGTTCCCCTTCGAGAGGTTCATGGGAGTATTAAAGAAATATGTTCGTAACCGTGCTAGGCCGGAAGGAAGCATCGCCAAGGGCTATGGAAATGAGGAGGTAATTGAGTTTTGTGTTGACTTTGTTCCCGACCTTAAGCCGATTGGTCTTCCTCGATCGCGGCACGAGGGGAGACTAAGTGGAAAAGGCACGATCGGAAGGAAATCAACGATATGTATGGACGGCCATTCTCTAACGCGAAGCACACCACACAGCTTCGACCAATTCCAGCTTGGTGGCTCCGTACTTTGAGAAACACAAGAATATTTTACGCTCGGACAACCCCCGGGAAGCCCGAATCCTGGATTAGGAAGGCCCACATGGAGACTTTCGGCAGTTGGTTGAGAAAACATTTAATGAATGACGATCATGTTGTAGATCAGCTGTACATGTTGGCCAAGACACCATCTTCGACTATAACGACTTTCCAAGGGTACGAGATAAATGGGAATACATTTTACACGATCGCCCAAGATAAAAAGAGCACCAACCAAAACAGTGGTGTCCGCTTTGATGCAAGCAACCGAGAATGGGCAAAAGGTCACATATTATGGTTACATAGAGGAGATATGGGAACTTGACTATGGACCCTCCTTTAAGGTCCCTTTGTTCCGGTGCAAATGGTTCAAGCTAACAGGAGGTGGGGTAAAGGTGGACCAGCAATACGGAATGACAATGGTGGATTTTGAACAATCTTGGTTACCTTGACGAACCATTCGTCCTAGCGAAAGATGTCGCTTAGGTTTTCTATGTCAAGGACATGAGTAGCAAACCGAGGAAACGGAAAGATAAGAAAACGATCAGTACATCATGCGATGATCCAAAGCACCACATTGTTCTTTCAGGGAAAAGAAACATCGTGGGAGTGGAGGACAAGACAGACATGTCAGAAGATTATAATATGTTTGCTGAAATTCCGCCCTTCAAAGTGAACACCGACCCAAGCATTAAGTTAAATGATGAGGATGCTCCATGGATACGGCACAATCGTAAGCAAGCAGGGACACAAGGGAAGAAATGATGTGTAATAATTTATTGTACCAAACTTTGTTGAATGGATCATGTGAATTATATTACCCACTGATGTGTTTGGTGTCCATTTTCGAATGATTCGAGATACCACTGATGATACATGAAATAGAGTGATTTAGTAATACTCCTGCCTAGGCGTATAATATGCATACTCGTAGTCTTCATAGCCGCCGCCGTTGTACTGGTAGTCGTCGCCTTCTAAGTTGCCGCCGTCGTCGTCGCTGCTATCGTCGCTGTCGTCGGGCGGCGCTCGTGTCTCGAACTGAGGGTAGCGCAGGCGGGGGATATCGCCGGCCGTGATGTAGTCCATGACGCTCGCGCAGTACGGCCGTACCACCATAGCCGACGGCCGGCCTCGTGGAAGTTCCCGGGAGGCGGACCGTCCTCCTCATACCTGGCGAGCGCCCTCTCACGCCGATTGATGAAGAAGGTGTCCCAAGTATGCTGGTTATCGGGATGCCAGCGGGGATTCATCCGCTGCTCCGGCGTGAGGTCGAGGTAGTAGTGGTTCGTGATGGCCGCCCTGAGGGACGGGAGGGACCGGCACGCCGCCGGCGCTTAGGCTCCAGCCGGCGGGAACGCGGTAGCCTGGTGGGCAAGGGTAGTTCGAGGCGCAAAGCTCCTCCACCTGCTGGTAGGTTAGAGTGGGTGCGGTGGAAGCCATGAGAGAGTGATGAGAGATTGTAGAGATGTGATAATGCGGGCCAAGCCGGGCTACATATATGTAGTGAAAAATGGCGGGAAAAATGGGAGCGGGAAGACAGGAGGCAGGAAGAAAGTGGCGGGAAGAAAGAGGCGGGAAGAAAGTGGCGGGAAGAAAGTGGCGGGAAGAAAGAGGCAGGAAGAAAGAGGCGGGAAAGAACTGACGGGAAGACAGTCCGGGGAGAACTTATGGGAAGACAGAGGTGGCCGGGAAGAACTGGTGGGAAGCGGGGGGCAGGAAGACAGATGAGGGAAGAAATTGGGTTTTTCTGATTTTTTGATATATTATTTGTATTTTTAACATTTTGAATTGAATTAGGTTTATTTTTCTGATTTTTTTGATATACTATTTGTATTTTTTAACATTTTGAATTGAATTAGTTCTATTTTTCTGATTTTTTGATATATTACTTGTATTTTTAACATTTTGAATTGAATTAGTTTTACTTTTCTTAATTTTTTGATATACTATTTGTTTTTTTAACATTTTGAATTGAATTAGTTTTATTTTTCTGAATTTTTTGATATATTATTTGTATTTTTAACATTTTGAATTGAATTAGTTTTACTTTTCTTAATTTTTTGATATACTATTTGTATTTTTAAAATTTTGAATTGAATAAGTTTTATTTTTCTGAATTTTTTGATATATTATTTGTATTTTTAACATTTTGAATTGAATTAGTTTTATTTTTCTGAATTTTTTGATATATTATTAGTATTTTATGATTTTGAAATGAATTAGTTTTATTTTTCTGAATTTATTGATATATTATATGTATTTAAAACATTTTGAATTGAATTAGTTTTATTTTTCTGAATTTTTTGATATATTATTTGTATTTTATGATTTTGAAATGAATTAGTTTTATTTTTCTGAGTTTTTCTGTATTTTTAACATTTTGAAAAAGAAAAAGTAATTTGAAAAATACCTTTAGTCGCGGTTGGCCTCGCCAACCGCGACTAAAGGTCTGTGCGCGCGGGAACGAAAAACCCGGCGAAAAAAGCCTTTAGTCGCGGTTGGTCTGGCCAACCGCGACTAAAGGGTACCCTTTAGTCGTGGTTGTCCACACCAACCGCGACTAAAGGTAGCTAGCTACAAAAGCTCGCGCCCAAACCGCCGCGCGCCCCCATTCTCGATCTTCTCCGCGCTGCAGCGACGCCCTGCCCCGCCGCCGATCGACGCCGCGCGCCGAACCTGCAGCCGCCGACGCCAACGACACCACCGCCCCGCCCCGCCCCGACGCGCCCGAGCCGCCGCCAACGTGTACGTGCTTCTCGCCGCGCCGCGCGCCCTCCCGTGTGTTCGACAACGATTCCGATGGCCGCCGCCCCGCACGCACCACCACCCTGTTCTTCGACCACGCGCCGCCGCCGCACGCGCGCCGCCGCCCGGCCTGGCAGGATCTTCGATCGACCGTCGCCGCGCCGCCGCGCGCCGCCGGCCCCGAGAGAGAGAGAGAGATCGAGGGAGAGGCGCGCAGAGAGAAGGAGAGAGATCGAGGGCCGCCGGTCGGCCGGATTTTTTTTCTTTTTTTTAATGTTTTGTTTGTTATTTTTAATTTTAACTATACTTAACAAAAAAACTTAAAACTTTGTAATTATAATTAATGAATTAATTTGTAACTATATATAGTTAACAAAAAAAAACATAAAACTTGATAATTTTGACTTAACAAAATTTTAAGTGGACAAAAATTTCTGAATTATAACGACGCCGCCGCCCCGCCGCGCCCGAGCCTTCTCGCGCCGTACGTCGACGTCCTTCTCGCGCCGCGTGTACGTCGACGAAGTCCTTCTCGCGCCGCGCCGGCCGCGCAGCCCGGCGGCCGTATTCTTTCCGACGTACGACCGCCGCCCCGTTCTTTGACCGCGCGCCGCCGCCGGACACGCGCTGCCGCCCTTGTGGCTGCCGGCCGACTTTTAAAAGAACTCAAAATTTGACTTAAAAATTTGTCACTTTTAAAATAACTTAACAAAAGTTTTTCACTTTTAAAATAACAAAAATAACTTAACCACCGCGCGTATACGGAGGGGGCAGCGCTCGTCGCCCCCTCCGTATACGCGCGGTGTTTTTTTTTTTGGGATCGAGAGGGGGCGGCGAGGGTTATGTGTCCTCGGCACTGCCACCGCCCTTTCGCCACCGCCACCGGTCTCTCGGTCACGCGGTCACTGCGTCCCCCCTCTCGCCTCCCTCGTCGCCCTCTCTCTTTATATGTAGAAGAGATGTGATAATGCATATACACAATTAATTTGTTTTTACTACATGTTTTCAGGACTGACATATGGCGGACGATAGAGCAGACCCGATTATGGACAACTATGATCCGGACGCTGAAGACCATATGTTCGGCATCATAAACAGCGATATTATATATATGCCAACCGAACAAGAAGAAGATGATATCTCTTCTTATCTGAACCTTGACGGTGAAGATGAAGGGCGCCGTCAGCAAGATGATGCCGAACAAACGTCGATAAACGACGATCTTCAAATGGAAGTAGCAACCACCTCCGGTGCCGAGGTATATATATACATTGAGCCTCTGGTGATACAAACTAACTGATTTGAATAAATATGTGTGTACTAACGCGCGCCACTCTCTTTCTTATTTTAGCCCTCGGCTGGATCGTCGAAACAATCGAGTACGTCGTCAAAGTGTGGCGCAACCAAGACGATGAAACAAGGAGAAACATGCACCATCGAGGTTGTCGACAGTGCAACCGGCAGGCCGCTGGAGCCCCGCAAGAACGCCACCAAGTTTGTCAACCAATGCGGAGCCATTGTTAGAGACAACGTCTCGATCACCGTCCAGGAGTGGAATGAGCCAAAGAAGGCACGAATTGGTTTCACTTTTGTCGATAAGAGAACAAAAAAAGATTGCTTCAAGAAGCTTATGGAACATTTCGTTCTACCTCCGGAATACAACAAATTTGATGAGGAGGGTAACAAGATTGAGGAAAACAAGGAGAGGAGGAGGCTAGTCAAACAGTTCGCTCTTCATAAGATGTCCGACGCATTCCGGAAATTCAAGCAAAATCTAGCCCATGACTTTGTCAAGGAGAACAACACTCCGGATTTCAAAGGACAACATGAGAAACTGAAACATGATTGGCCAGAATTTGTGAAGCAAAAGAAATCGGAGAAGTTCATTCAAATATCGAAAAAATAAGGAAAATGCGGCTAAGAAGGAGTACAATCATATTATGGGGCCGGGGAGGGTATCGCCTTTGGGAGCCTAGGTGGGAGAAGATGGAGAACGAGCTGAGGGCGCGAGGAATCCGTCCAGGTACGAAGGGATGGGACCCAAGGGCCAAAAGCTGGTGGTACGGGCATGGGGGAACGCTGAACCCGGAGACAGGGGAGTGTGTTTACCGAGGCAAAATAATTAAACCCACCCAAGCCCTTATTGACGCAATGAGGGATGCTCAAGAGGGGAAGATCAAGTTCAACAGAGAGAATGACGCGCCGACAAAAGCCCTCGGGAATCCCGAACACGGAGGACGTGTACGAGGCATGGGGCACATTCCGTGGAAAATAGGGTTCTCCCGAACGATGACCCGTACGGTTACGTAAGCCGTAAGAGAAAGATGGATCGGGAAGCAGATGTTGTGGCGCGGTTGGCATCGGAAATGGATGTGATGAAGAAAACCGTGAGTGTACTAGTAGCCGAAAGAGATGCAGCTCGGGCGCAGCGATGAAGATCATCCGGCGGATCTCGGAAGCCAGCAGCGGAGAAGCAGCGTGGCTTCCACGGAGGCCCCACCGGCTGGTGCACATGCACCGACGATCGAAATTACTGCACCGGAGCCTCTGGCGGTCGAAATTACTGCACCGGAGCCTCCTCGCTACCCCGTGGACGATATAAAGGAGATGAAAGAATGTCATCTGTATTATCCTATCGGGAACATGTCCATGAAGGTAGCCATCGGCGAGTGCTTTACCATGTTTACTCGGAGCACTCCACCACAACAAGCCCATTCAAGATGGCTATGCTCGTGTCACGGTGGAGGACATAGTCCAAGGGTTTGAGGACCCGGAGATTGACATTGCTACACCCGAAGGGGAGAGAAGACTTGAAGATGTCAAGCGCCATTTCATTCTATGGCAAAAGAAGTTTATCAAGTTTCCAGGCGAGGCGCCAAGGCCAACAAGTCCACCCCCCTACGGTGGTGGTGGCGGTGGTGGTGGTGGTGGTGGTGCTTCACCTACACCTCCTTCACGTGAGCCGACGCCGCCCCCCAATTCACCTCCGGCGGGTAAGCAGCCGCCGCCCCCGGTCCGTCCCGGGCGGGTAAGCGCACGCCGCCCCAATCCACCTCCGGCGAAGAAGCAGAAGCACTCCTGGACTATCAACCCGGACCCTTATGTACCTAAGACCACAAAGGTACCGGAGCCATCACTGAAGCCTCTCCCCACGAGGCCTTGGGAACGTAGTGCCGAGGAAGTCGACGCGGCCGCGACTTGCGATTATGAGAAATGGAAGGCGGACTGCAAGAAGAAAAGAGAGCCCGAGCCCAAGCCAGTATTTTCTGATGAGCAAAAGAAGTGGGCTAAGTCATTTTTGAGCACACCGTCCCAAGCCGCGAAGAATCCGCCCGACGACTATGCACGTGAACTTCGTAGGCAGGCACTCATGTTGAAGCGAGAAGAAAGAGCGGGCGGAGAAGCAGGAGAAGAAAGCCTTGGAGGAGGCCGAGAAAGAATTAGCAAGTAAAAAAGCGGGAAACGAGTTGCCCAGCTCGGGGAACAAAGTAAACAATCGATTGCCCCGCTCATAGTGAAAGCCGCCGATCCGGATGCCCCCGATATCATAGAAGCTGCGGCAGTACAGAGATTGACTGTAACGAGTGCCAGAGAACAAGCGGCCAACTTAGGTATGACTCTTCGTCAACTGTTAGGCCTTGATGAGGCGCCAGTGAAGGAGGTAGTAATTACATATGTGCCGAATGGGCCTCTCGTCGAGCCTGCGCAGGAAGAGGATCTACCTCCACAAATGACAAGTCTGCTAAAATGGTACAAGGGTTACATAAAAAATAAAAACGCCAAAGAATATATTTATGCGGAAGTTAGACATGAGCATCACTTCAAACATTACTATGTAACAATTCATCTGAGTGAATTGTTCCAGCTTCTCAATCTGCGCGAGCTCGACAAATCTATCATCAGTTGCTACGTTCTGTAAGTGATTTATTTCTACCCCATCTCGTTCATTGCCTGCACTATATATATGTCCTAACTATATTGTTCTGTACGCTATTATGCAGATTGAAGATCAAGGAATGCGAAGTAAGGAACATCCATGATGTTGGGTTCATTGACCCACAAATCGTTAATGGATATGTGTTAAAACATCACCCCGCCGACGTGGAGGAAGACCTGTGGCGGTTTCTTGATAAGCAGGAACTCAAAAGTGATATTCTATTTCCTTACCATTTTGGGTGAGTGTTTCTGTCTTGAGCACATTCTCTTTTGTTTACTCCATGCATGGTATGTGGCTAATCGATGAGTTATGCATGATCGTGCATGTATCGTGTCCGCAGGTTCCACCGGATTCTCGCTAGTAATTAAATTTCACGACTCCACGGTAATCGTCCACGACTCTCCGAATATGGATTCAAAGCTTTGGACCGACATGAGAAAAATGATGCAGAAGTAATTATTTTCATTCATTTGCGCTCTATATCGATCGGCCTATTTCGTTCATTTCCTAATATCAAGTAACTAATAACTCTCTTGTTTTCATTTAATTTTCTTTGCCTCGTAGGGTTTGGAGACGGTTCGTAGATGCCAAGGTCGGTGAGTTCAAAAAAGAGCTACATTTTATGCGGTCAAAGAGTGGGACTGGGGATATTCAGCCAGCGGGGACCAATCTATGTGGATACTATGTTTGTGAGATGATCCGGAGATACACCTCTGAGCGGGTTCCGAGTGACAACAATATCAAGAGGAATAACCTCCGGATGATGCTTACTCCGAAGCTCGCTTCCGACCACTTCAAGAGGAACTAGCTGGATGGTTCGTGAGGGAAGTCATCGATCCTAAAGGAGAACACTATGTAGAGGACGTAGAACTTTATATGCACTAAATTGTGTATGGAAACTTGTTCAAAATTGTATATGCTGGTCATCCGATATTGAATATGTATTGTATATTCCTCTTGAATTCTCTTTGGTTCTAATTTCAAATTTGTTTGAAATTGTACATTCATATGCATGTATGTAGTACCGTAGAATATGTGAAACTCCTTCAAAATTAAAATAAAACACAAAAGAAATAAAACAATACAAATTAAAAAGAAAACAGGTTTAGGGGGGGGGGGGGCTAAAACCCTAAACCTGCGGCGGCCTTTAGTCGCGGTTGGCCAGGAGAACCGCGACTAAAGGTCCTCCGCCCCGACGGTCGCCTGGCGCCCACGTGGACGGGCCTTTAGTCGCGGTTCGTAAGCAACCGCGACTAAACCGCGACTAAAGTGGGGGGCTTTAGTCGCGCTTATTTGGTCGTGGTTGCGCAACCGCGACTAATGACAGTTGCGAACCAATGACCCTTTTTCCACTAGTGCTGGCGCATTTAAAACGTACGTCACCGAGCGAAGACAAAGCTAATTGGTGCTTCTTGAACTCGTGTTCCTAGAATTCTTTAATGACACGATTGCTGTATGGACTACAAGAACTCTTCCAAAACTGCGAACGTTAGCGATGTAGTGTAGGTGTGTATGCGACGCTCCTTGGTGTCTCTCCACGAGTCCAGGTCGGCTGCGGCGACATATTTCGGAGCGGAAACGTGGGTTGCCAATAGGGCAGCTAGAATCAAGCTACTTCGATCCGTTCACGATTTAAGGTGGCTGCTCTACCGATCATAGTTTTCACCTAGGTGAACACCTGGAGCACCGAAATCCTATGCAGTAGGTAGCGGAATATTGATCTGAATTCCCAAAGAAAAAGCAGCCGGGCAATGGCGCCCGCGGACGCAACCGCGCCGGCGCTGCCCAACGACGTCCTCGTTGAGATCTTCCTGCTCCTGCCTGCCAAGTCCGTCCTCCGGTTCCGCGCCGTCTGCAAGCCGTGGCGTCGTCTCCTCTCCGACCCCGACTTCATACGCGAAAACCACCGGCGTGCACCCGTCGCACTCCTCCTTAACGACACCTGCATCGACAACGGCGATGCCGTCTCCGCGCTGTCGTTCCCCTACAGCGACCAGTCGACGGCGGCCCCTCTCTACTGTGGCATCAGTTCGCAACAAACGTACCTCGAGGGGTGTTGCGTCGGCTTACTACTCCTCGCATGCAGCGTCTTGGAGCCTGAGGAGCTCGACGCCAACGGAAACGAGTACCGCTACTTCGTATGCAACCCCGCGACGCGGGAGTTCGCCAGACTGCCTGCCGACCTCGGCCAGGTAGAATTTGTGGGCTTCTACCGGCATGCGCCCACGGCCGAGTACCGCGTCCTCTGCCACAAATACCACTCGTCCATACAGCATCCGTACGAGATTTACGAGTATCTCGTGGCGGCGCCGGGCGATCCCACGGCCAGGCAAATCGGGTCCTCTAATCTGTGGACGGACGACGACTTGCCGTTGATCGGCAAACCGGTGACCCACCGCAGCTGTCTGCATTGGATGCTATGGCGTGCCAGCCTAGGGGTGGTCGTGTTCGACACAATTTCGGAGGAGTTCCGCCTTATGGGCGGCCCGGTTGGCGGTGACACTAGCATGGATGATGACCCATTCGACGGCCAGCTCGTGGGAGTGGACGGGACGCTAGGCGTGTCGCTGTTCGCCAAATCTGAGGAGTTGCTCAAAGTGTGGGTGCTCGAGAGCTACGAGAAGGAGACATGGGCTTTTCGGTACAACATCGATATCAGCTTCTTAGATCGAAGGTTTTGCTCCGTGTCGCTCGCCTACGTGAGCGACGAGGGCGATGCCGTACTGACCACCATGGCACGGAAACTAGTCGGGGTCTACAATATAAGGAGGGGCGAGGTGGTGAGCACCATGGAGCTGGAGCCGTTCCACGGCTATCTCCATGCGACGGTCCATATCTACCAGGAGAGCCTCTTGTCACTAGCTCAAAAAGGCGTAGGTGATCCTACTCTACCATCTTCTTCTTCAGCCTATCACGATGCATAATCATGGTCGATCGACGTGAGACTGCTGGAATAGGATAGGTGGTTATTATGGACGAGTTTAGTGCTTGGTTCTAGCCTTAATCCGTGTACATGTGCTCCTATTTTATGCTAACTATGCAGCATCTGAATTTACATTTGCTCCACTCCCTCATTCAAATCACAGACTGTTAGAGGTAACACAATAGAGATAGGGCGATAGGATGGCATCTCTTCTCATATCTTCCGCCAATGTGGCGCTGGGCCTCGGCCTTAAGTTTTAAAAAATTGTATTGACTTGATCACTTCTATAAGATCAGGATCAATCCCTCTAATCTCTTTGGTTGTTGTAACATTTCATGTAATCTGGTACGGCTGTTGTTGGCCTATATAACACACAACTGATGGAAGTCCTCATCGTTTCCACAATAACCTCTAGCAATCATATGTTATCAGAGCCTCCTTCCTAAAACACAACTATGTGCCTCGCCTCGTCCTCCTCCGCCACATGTGACCGAGAAACTGACAAGAGCAAGCAGACCATCTCCTATGGCAATCCGAGGTCATGCCTCCCATCCGCGATGCTCGTCTCACGAGCTTCCTCGACAACAAGGTGCAGCCGCTGGTGGAAACCATCACCATCGAAAAGGACGACAAGCCCTCCAAGGAGCCTAACCCTACTTACGGACCATCATGTCCTCACTTTCCTGCATGGATCCCTCACGCCGGACACCCTCGTCTCCGCAATTGAGATGGACACGGTGGCCGCAGTCTGGGGGGCGATCAAGGCCATGTTTGCGGGTTTCCAACCTCAACGTCGCCCTCACCAAGACAAAGAAGGAGAACATGACGACGGCGGCATTCTTCACCAAGATGAAGGGCCTCACCGACGAGCTTGCTGCAGTAGGCCATCCAATCGATGAAGAGGAGCTCGTCGAGTATCTTCTCGCTGGCCTAGGCGACACCTACAACCCCCTCTTCGTTGCCATCGGAGTCAATGGCGAAGAGAGTCTCACTGTGGGAGCTATGTACGCCCAGGTCTGCGCCTACGACAGCTGCATCGAGCTCCTCACCGACGGTTCCATCAGCGGCAGCTCCTCCGTCAACTCACTAGTGGAAAACAGGCCTAATGTCGCGGGTCGTATGACCCTTTTGTCGCGGGCGGCCAGCCGCGACAAGGGAGGCGCGACAAAAGGTCCCCCTTTTGTCGCGGGTCGCTTACGACCCGCGACATAAGGTCCACCACGTGGCAGCCGCGGGGCACGCAGGGGACAGAATCTTTTGTCGCGGGCGGTATTACCACCCGCGACAAAAGGCCCTCTACGTGGCGGGCGCACAACGCTGCTGCTTTAGGGTTTGAGAGGTGCAGCACCCCCCCCCCTCCGCCACCGACCGCCTGTTATTTCATTTTTTTCATTCGAAAATAAAAGATGGATATATTTGTACGCTACTAGAAGTGGTACACGTTCATTCATTATATATATATAGATCGATCAAACAAATATTGGAAGCAAAAGTCGATTCCCCTTACATATATATATATACATTTAGCTCACGATCGACAAGCGGTACTAATGACCGTCTATTTGGAGGTAGGGCATCTATTTGGACTAAACAAGCCTTTGTTGTTTAGTACTTCTCTAACCAAAAGTCCCGCCAGTTCCTCCGCAATTCCTAGTAGGTGTTCCTTTGGTTGGAGTCTGTCCCGCATGTAGTCGACCTATATACGAAAATGAGATGAGTATGACTATATCAATCTTGATAACGAAATATTGACGATAATAAATAAAGTTGTGAGTGTTATTGCTTACGTTGAATTTATTTTTGTTCTGCTTCTCAGTGGTTAACATGCGATGGACTCGCAAACGTAGTATCCACATAGATTCGTCCCTTGTGGCTGCTGAGGGCACGGTACAGGAGTAAATGTTAGCTTCTCTGCCCAGGTACCGTCCTTACGATGTCTCTTGAAAGCGGTCCAAGCCCTGACAGGCAAAAGAATGATTGAATGAGTGGATACTTAATTGATATCTCACGAAAGATATAGCGCGGAGATGAAGGAAATTACACTTGGAGCAACTTCTGCAAGTCGCGGAACACGTCCCTCTACTCAGTGGGTCTCTTATTTCAACTATTCCCTTATCAGGTTGAATGTCTAGTAGAATCCAGTGAAAGCTGCACATGTTATGTATATACGTCAGGAATTACACTTAACATCGAGTAAGAAAAATTGAATGTCCATAAAAGATCATTAAGACTCTCACTCGTAGTTGTAAGGAAACAATATTGAATCACAGAAATATTGCTCCCTCAAAAACCTTAGTAGGTTTCCCCCATTTCTTGGCCGTTATGCTTTACCGTTTGAACATGTATTTTATCTGGGTCAATAAACCCAATATTGATAATATTATTACTTTTGCATTCACTGATCTTCAGCCTGCATAATAGAGAACACATAAGATATAATGAGTATATGCAATGAAAACGAACATGAACTGAATGAAAATGAACTTATATGTAGTTAACAACTTACAAGCAATAGCAACTCATGAGAGATTTGTCGAGGGCTTCTAAATTGAATAACTGCTAGAGTTCATTCATCTCAATATGGATCTCCTCCTTTCGGTAGTAATATTCCCATGGTATAGTCGCCACGATGTACATTATGTTCTCCTTGCATGCATCAAGGTACCACTGATGCAAATTCCGCATATGTGTTGGCAGTTTATGCAGCTGCTCTCTGTGCTGACCAAGTCGGCCCCGTAGACAAATTTAGGAGCTATATCAGCAGTGGGTAGTGCAGCATCTGCTGCATACATCAATTCCTCCACGGTAACGTCACATGCAGCCGCTAGCTTTGCAGCTTCTTTCATATCGAAACCACCCTGTTCCTGGTACACCTTGGGAACATTAAAAACTTTGAGTGCTGGAATCGATTGTTTGGGATGATCTCCGAGGAGGGGAACTTCCTTTCTCTTTTTGCCTTTTGTCGTTTGCTTGGCCTTGAGGGGTGCACTTGTTGAACTTGACTTCTTCTCGGCTGCACTTCCAGCTGATGATTTGCTCGTGCTAGCAATATCCTTCTTCTTAGCCTTGTCATCCTTGTTCTTCTTAGCCTTTTCATTCGCCTTGTCATCAATTACCCTTGCAAGGTGGCGTGTATAGTCATCCTTCTTCTCGTGTAAGTCATATTGCGATGGTGTGTTCGAAAAGAAGTAGCATATGCTATTTGCTTCTCGGTGTATGGCTCGCGCGCTGGAGGTTTTGGCTTATGAAAAAAATCATAATTGTATTTCGCCACAATGGCCTCATTTTCCTCTGCAGTACGATCGTAAGGACGGGGGGGGGAGGAACCTTTGGTACTTTTGGGAGGGGCGACATCTTGCGGACAGGACTCTTAAAACGCTTCCGGTTGGGTGCATTCCGAGTCTTAGTGGGCGGAGGCGGCGGCGCTGGAGATGGAGATGGACTACAGATGTCGTGGTCGACGTCGTACCCATGGGGTGATGGTGGCGACATGTGATCAGTAGGAGGAGGTGATGGTGGCCTACGATCACCTGGAGGAGGTGATGGGGACCTGCTCGGACGAATGGTACTAGGGGCTACCCAGCCTGGCAGCCTGATGTTCTTATTTTCCCAGAGAATGATTTCTCCCAGCACCTCTCTGAGTGTAAGCCCCCCATCACCTCCAGGGATTTCGAGCTCCAATGTCTCCCACGACGGTACAACTGAATCCACCCTGACACGAGCATAGCCAGCTGGAATCTGATTGCCATGCCATGTTGCCGGCTCACCTTCCACTACAAGGAAAAGGCCTACCGCCGGCGAACCTAAATGGCCCATTGCCGGCGCACCATGAGCCCGCCGGTGCGAACGGGCCGGTGATAACTGGCCACTGCCGGCGCACCAGGCAGTGCGCCGGCGATAGGACGGATACTGCCGGCGCGCCATCGCCGCTTCGCCGGCAAAGGACAAGTTCCACCGGCGCACCGGCAGCTGCGCCGCAAGTAGTGCTTCCAGCACCGGCGCATGCCACGTGCGCCGGCAGTAGCTCATTTAGGTGCGCCGGCAATAAATTCGAAAATTCTTTTTTCAGCTTTTTTCCAGCATATTAGAATACATATTTGACGAGCAGTATATATTTACAACACAGTTCATATTTGTACAGAAAGCACATGCAATATGAGAAGCACATAGAGAGTCAAGTATCATTTCGGTATCAATACACAAATACACAAGTCTCGTTCCGGAATGTTGATTCATACAACACATGTGCATATGCAACACCAAAGGACTAAGTTTCATAAAGTTAGAAGTCTCGGTAGTCGTCACATGTGTCGTCATACACCTCACAATGTAGCTCCTAACCTAAACTACAATCACATAGAACATGAACAACATGGTCACGATGACCATCATCACGAAGGCCATGGTCTTCATCCGGTTCCTCCTCATGTCCCTCATCTCTCCCGCTAGATAACGGGTGTATCTTCCTTCCGCCTCCACCCTAGTGGGGTATCCCTTGTAGTCGTTGCCGCCGAAGCGTGCACTCGTCTCCGACAGTCCTCCCGATCGTCGTAGACTCCAGGAACCCTCCCCTTGTACACGACATATGTCGTCGGCATCTCCATGCACAAGACAAGTAAAACGTTAGTACCAATGCAATGAACAAGTGCCAACTCAAATAAGAGACAAGTAGTATGAACTAAATAGCATGTGCCTCATACTTTGCTGGTCGAAATAAATAATAACATACAGGGATGGGGTCAGTGAGGCTAGGTAGGATGCACAATAGATTGATATTTGTGGCCATCACACCAAGCCTCACTGGCCCCACCCCGGAGTGTACAAGTGACCGAACATTTTAATCATCAGCCAATGCAATTAAGAAGTGCGAACTCAAATAAAAGACAAGTAGTACGAATTAAATAGCATGCCTCATACTTTGTCGGTCGAAACAAATATTAACATCCAGGGATGGAGTCAGTGAGGCTAGGTAGGATGCACAAGAGATTGATACTTGTGGCCGTCGCACCAAGGCTCACTGGCTCCACCCCCGAGTGTACGAGTGACCGAACATTCTAATCATCGGCGAACTCCAAATACGAAGCAAGTAATGCAAATAATTATTAAGCTATCTACGCCATAATCTTGAAATATATAGAAAAGTAAATGAAACAATAGACACATGTTCACATGCACATTCATACAACTAAATAAAAGCAACAAGTCGATTCTATTGAAATATATAGCAATTATTACAATACGGAAGTTCAAGGACATATCGTTCAAGCTTTAGCAAGTGTTCCCGTCGTAGGATCGAGGTTGTACGCCTAGGGGGAATGGACGGCAGCCCTCAAGCGAGTTGAACGGCCTCTCATCACGCGTCATCTCCAAGCGGAGTTCTATCTCGTCATTAGGTGGTAGACCGTAGCCGTAGAAGAACTCGCCGTGACCTAGCGTTGACATCCTGCAGGATTACCGTGCAAATGAACTCGCTGGATGCGACCCCAGCTTCTTTCTAATCTCTCTATCGGGGACATCCGCCATGTTTGCAAACCCGTTTCCGAGATTCTGCGGCAGCAACATGTCATCTGCGTACTTTATGTACTCCTGCATCCGAAGGATGGCGTACCACGCGTCCATCCCATTGTCTTGCGTCGATTGCCTGAGGCAGGGGAAGTTGGTTGTGTGGGTTAAGACCAAGCCTCCTCGGGATTTCCTCTCTACTTTGAGGGGGCCTGCCTTGTTGGCGAAGCCGGTGAGAGCATCATTGCGAAGGGCCCTGATGTGGGTGTAGTCTTTCTTGCGGTCCCTACCCGAGTCGAGATAGACTGCATGCGAGTGTTGCGGTGCACGACGATGAGGGTGCAGTAACTTGTCTCTGCGGAAAACACACGGATTAACCTTTGGAAATGCAAATGGAGATATAGGGTAGAATGGTGATGGGGGACTAGCGAGTGATTACTTACTCGGGGAAGTAAGGGATGAGAATGGCGCCCTTTTAATGTTCGCCGGCATGAAATCCTCGACCTGTCTGGGTGGCAATCGCGCGATCCCCGCGTTGCGTATGATGCTCTCCCGCATATAGAAGGGGTCCATTATCGCGATGGTCGGCGTCCCCTCCTTAACAATCGGGAAGACAAGCTAAGAGCAACTAGGCGAACCACACTAAAGTGGAGCGCTTGCATGCGATAGATGCCGAAGATGTCGTTGAACCGGATGAAGCACAAGTCCGCGGGGTACTTCTCGACGAAGTTCATTCCAGCTTGGCACCTTCGCCACGAAGAGAGGGTAAGCGTGATCTTTTGATTTGAGAAGAATGTTCTCCACATGCACGATCGAGTCTCATGCAAGCTCCTCATATCCGGGGTGAGTTTATTCAGGACATGCTCCGGCAGCATCGGTTCACCCAAGTGATGCAGAGGTCGCCAATTGTTTGGCAACTTGTCAAGGAGTGGGAACTTGTCCTTGGATTTGGCCGCCGCCTTGTCTTTGGCGTCCTTCTTATTTGCCCTCTTCCTCTTCTTGGGTTGTAGTGCTGGACCATCCATCGCCGTAGTGGCCGTAGCACGGAGTGTGTTTGGGCTCAGCATATTTTTGACGGCGGCGGTGGCGACCTCCTCAGGATTTTCCTCCTCAGCCGTTTCTTGAGAATCAAACAGCTTCTTGGAGCACACATATTTCGATGCCGACGCATCCTCATGGACAACTTGTGAAGACGTAGGAATATCCCATTGGAAGTTCTCACGTTCGTATTCCTCGGCCTCTGGCGCAGCTGGCGGTTGTGGTGGGGCGCTAACCTCTGGCGCAGCTGGCCGTTCTGGTGGGGCGATGACCACCGGCGCCGCTGGCTGTCGTGGAGGGACGCTGACATGTGGCGCCGCAAGGTGCTTGTCTTTGCTTGCCGTCGACCCCGAGTAGGTGTTGATCCGAATTAGGGTCTTCGGCCATAGCAGCACCCAACCCTTCGAGTGAGGCCGGATTCAACGGGCTATCGTCACTCGGCACCATGCGGTTGATTAGGAGGAAACAAATCCTCATGGCCCGTGAACGCCCGATCCACTTCAACCCGGTAAACGTCATCCGCCATATCTCGTGTGTGCCACTTCTTATCCAGGGGCCGAAGGATGGACCCCCTCGCGACGTCTTTGAGTTCGTCGTTTACTCTCATCAGGAAGGTGCATGACGTTGAGTTAGCTCGCGAGAACATGTGTATGGCGTTAGAGAGAGGGCAAGGATGACGAAACTAATATATTAACTTGATGTACACATTAGTTAATTACCGTGAGGGCATTGAGCTCGGCTAATGTCGACGGGCCGGCACATGCGGCGGCGGGCGTGCAAGTGACGGAGGGGCTGCTACCCGGCATGGACGGTGAATCCCTAGCACCAGCGACATTGCCGGCGGCCGGAGGAGTCTCCATTATAACATTGTCATTGCCGGCGGACGGCGGCGCCATCGAGTTGCTGCCGTCGAAGCTAACCACTTGCATTTTCTGGGGGGGTTGTTTGCCACCCTCATACCACGCGTGTAGAGCGTCGAAATCTGCTTGGACCTGAAGCTGCGACTTCAGCTTTGACTTCGAGTACGAGCGTAGCTTTGAGTTGCGGTACCGAGCTGCGGTACCAAACCAGCTTGGACTTTGGCTAGGATTGAGTCCCTCATTTCCTCCGCCTCCCGCTGCTTCCTCTCACTGCGCGCATTTTTATCGGCCACGCGTACGACAAGCCGTAGTGACCATGCTTGTAGCTCTGTACGGCGCCAGCCACACAGCCTCTATGCGGCCTTCTCGTCGGTGAATGCTCATTAACGATGTTTAGCGCCCGTACGAGAGGCTTGTCCCGTGCTACCCCGCCCGTCGACGCCCGGGAGGAGGAGCCTTCGTCACATTGAGAAAGTCTTTGTGTTTCTTCTTCCTCGCGGAAGAAACGCGAACCATTTAGAAATGTTGCTACTATTATATGAACGATACTTGATCTAATTAAACCGGTAAATTGCTTACCAGTTTTTTCTCCAACGCCAGGACCTTCTTGTCGTTCGTGAACCAAATTATGTCTGGTTACGACCTTCGGGTCCGTGACAAGTTCCCCGGTTAGTTTCTTCTTATGGTACCGGGACCTGATGAATCTTCTTTCAAGCGGGTCCTTGTACTTGAGCCGTGGGTTCTCAATGCCGGCATTTACATACGCCTCGTCCTCCTTCACCCAATAGGGCTCCTTTCCCTCGTACCCACGGCTCCCAAGGTTGTGGTTGCCGATGTTAAGCTCCCGCATTTCCTTCCCCCACAACTTGCGATTCTTGGTTGCTTGTAGCTCTTCATTGGCCACAAAAGCATCAAAGTCCGCCTGGGAGACATGCGGAAAGGCGGAGTGGACCTCTTCGAAACCTTTGCCCTCAGCAATCAGCTTCCGCACCATGTACTTATAGGCTGCTGAGGTGTTTGGTGAACTTCGGGAGGGCTTGTGAGTTCACAATGTTGTTGGTTTGATGACTGGAGGCGTAGTCGCCTAGGAACTTGTATCGTGCGTGCAACCTCGCAATGAGCTGGGCTCGCAAAGGCGCTTTGCTCTCAGCTCGGAGGTCCGTCTCGTTGAGATTGATGACCTCTCGGAGGATACATGCCAGTTGGTTGCCGTACCCCTTGGCAACATCCTTAGGCTCCACCGGCAAACCACTCAGCGGGGTCCACCTCTTTGATCGTGTCTCTGCCGGTGCTCGACCGTGTTTTGGCGCCTTGCCTTCCGCGGCCTCTTGGAACCACTTGTCCCGGTGCCACTACTCCCGGCGGCGCCGCTAGGATCGTCGCCGCTTGTCTCGCCGCCACCCCGGCGGCGCCGGTTGCCTCGTCGCCGCTTGGCGCGTAGGTACTACCCCGGCGGCGTCGCTTGCCTCGTTGCCGCTTGGCTCCTCGCCACTACCCCCAGCGTCATGCTCCATCTCATGGTCCTCGTCGCCGCCAACACCAGCGGCCTCGGCATCCTCCTCCGTCCTAAAGAAGTGCCTATTTTAGTGCTCCTCTAATTCTTCTTGAGACGCCATGGTGGCTTGCACTAATAGAAGATGAAAAAGAGTTAGAATTCACGGAAAAATTCGGCATGACCTTTGCTAAAAATTGGTCATGCCGAGTGCTAGAATTGCCGGAACGGAAATGAATCGACATTCCGGCACTCAATAGCAACTCAATCCCTGTAACGTAAATGCAATTCACATATATGATACATAGCAAAATTTCAATTGATATAGCATTTGTGAACACTTGACAACATCAATTGATATAGCACATTTTTTCAAACCAGCTAATAGCACTTGTTCTTTTTTCAAACCGAGAGAATAGCACATACTTGCAACCTCTACTTCTATAGCATTTTAAATCACCGGCACCTACCGAGAACCTGTGTAGTACAAAAATTAGGCAACCTGAATGCATCACCAGAACTCCGTCGATATCACTGGTTGGACTATTCAAATCCTGGAATATGGTAGCAGAAAATCCCCATTTTTTTCTCAAAGAACAGTAGCAGTAGCAGTAGCATGACCAGAGAGGCATTTGCTACTGCATTTCATCATTTGCTACTGCATTTCATCATTTAATTTCAAATATTTCAGAAATTAGTAGCAGTAGCACTGCACTTCAAATATTTCAGCAATGAACTTAACCAAATGAACTAAATACCTAAGCAACATGAACTAAGCAACATTTTAATTTTAAACCAGTAGCTAAACCAGTAGTAGCATTTAGTCTCTGTCAATTTATCCACTATTAGTCTCGCCAATTTATCCACTATTAACTAAACCAGCAGCAAGAGAGCAACATGAGCTTAATTTCATTTTCTTAACCGAGAGAGCAACATGAGAACACCCAAAATTGTACAATGCTCTCAAGTTTAAAAATAGGTCACAGATTATATAGCAGACTTAAATAAACATGTGCAAAACAATAAATAGGAACTCATAGTACTGCATTTTCCAAGAAATACACAAAATATGATCATTTAGTGTGGAGAGCAGCACCATTGCATCAGCATGCACAGCACCATATACATCAGCATGCACAGCACCATATACATCAACATGCACTTAATCATTTGATATACATCAGCATGCACTTAACATCAGCAGCACCATGCCAGTAGCATGCATTTCATTTTCAAACCAGAGAACAAATTCAGTAGCATGCATTTAAATGAAGAACCACTACTCGCATATATAGCAGCAGTAGCAACTACTGCATTTTGCATTTCATATAAACAAATCTACTGCATGCATTTCATTTTCTATTTTCAAACCAGAGAACAAATTCAAACCAGAGAAATAGCATGTGAACCAGAGAAATTAAAATAGCACAAACTGAACCAGAGAATGCAAAATCTCAACTTGAGATACCAAGCATTTTGATTAACCAAATAAATCAACCAGTAGGAGTAGCATGACCATTTTTTCATCATTTTTTTAAATGAACCATGCATATCACAAGCAATTTGAACCAGTAGCAATTTATGGCAAGCATGAGCATGAGCAAGCATTTTTGCATTTATGGCAAGCTTGATAATTGCATATATAGCATTTTTTGCATCCAGAGAATGAATTCATTTTAGTGCTCTCTCAAAATTTCAAACCAGAGAATGAATATGAGTGCATTTCATCATTTTCTACTGCATTTCATCATTTGCTACTGCATTTCATCATTTTATTTCAAACCAGAAAATTTCAAATTGATGATTTTAGTGCTATTGGTAAAAGTACTTAACTCATATAGACAATGATGTGCTTAATTCTTCAAACCGGAAAATTTCATCATCAATTTCTGTGTAGAAAAGCCTAACATTGAGTAAAACTAACTAATCAACCTAAGTACTTAACTCATATAGACAATGATGTGCTTAATTCTTCAAATTTGAACTTCAAAATTGACTCTTTCACTCCGCTATTGCATTTATTTAATTCTTTAACATGAATATATAACAAATTGAGCATGAGCAGTAGCAAATTGAGCATGAGCAGTAGCAAATTGAGCATGAATAGGGCAGTACAGGGGCCAACCGGGGCATCAAATTTGCAAGGGTACGAGGCATCAAATTCAATTTTCTATGAGTAATACAAGAATCGGCGCAAGAATTCAACTACTGCAAGAACAACGGCGCAGAGAGAGGGAAGGAAGAGGGGGATGGAGAGGGGAAGGAAGAGGGGAAGGGAGAGAGGTTCTTACCAACGGCGATGGTGGCGACGCCCTGCTGCTCCTCTCCGCGACGGTGGCCGGCGCGCAACGGCCTCCTCCTCCTCTCCTCGATGGTGGCGACGGTGGCCGGCGCGTGACGCCCTCCCCCTCCTCTCCGCGGCGACGCCCTGCTCCACCTTGCGCGGCGGCTCCGGCGTGCTACGAGGTCGACGACGGCGCAGGGGCGTGCAGAGAGGTCGACGACGGCGCGGCGGTGCTAGGGTTCGGCGTGTGCTAGGGCGCGTGAAGAGAATGTGAGCGGGAAGAGAGGATCGACACACGCGTGCGGTAAAGTCCCCACTATAGCTGGACCCCTTACGCCGGCGCACTACCCCTTTGGTTCGCCGGGGACAAGTGTAACCCCGGCGCACCAGGGCCCTGGTGCGCCGGCAATAATCTTGGCACGGCTATACCTGGGACTTGTCCCCCAAATTAGCTAGCCCCTGGCCATTTCCTTTTCTATTTTTATTTTCTTTTTCTTCATTTCCTTATTTCCTTTCTCTTTCTTTTATGTTGGTTTTCTATTCCCCCAAATCCTATACTATTTTATTTCCTTCTCTTTTCTAGATAATAACCAAGCAATATGAGTTAATTATGCATTACAAAAAAATATGATGTAAAATATTGACCAACACAATATTAATTAGTCATACATAAAATATTGGCCATGACCATATGAGTAGTTATGAATTACACAAAATATGAGTTATAGATTGCAAATAAAGTTTTACATCATCGATTGAGAAGAGTGTTTCGCTTTCTTCTTGCTTTTCTTGCTCGTCGTTGAATAATTTAGCCCCGTGTCGTGACTTCTTATTTTGAAGGGTCGACCTGACCTCGGTAGCGTGGTCCTGCTTCTTCTTGTGGTGTATGTTGTGTCTTCGTCCTCGGATTCTTCCATCATTGGGTCTCCGACTTGTCCTTCGAAGTCTTCCTCGTTGGCGACTCCATCCATTCCGACGATGGTCCTCTTGCCTCTCCTCACGATAACACGGCTAGGCCTGGATGGGTCGGTTATGAAGAAGCATTGGTGCACGTGTTCTGCTAGTACCCATGGCTCATTCTGCGCGGTGGCGTTCGTGGACTTTGATTTGTTGGCTTCGGGTAGAAACATGGTGGTGAAATACCGGTCTTCTTTTTCGACGCTCTTAGCCCATCCGATACGGAACATCGGCACTTTCTCCCCAGCGTAGCTAAGCTCCCGGATTTCCTCGATTCTTCCGTAGTATGTAGTCTTTACGTCACCGGTCCAGAATCCATCGTTACCCCGAGTTACTGGTAAACACTTGTTCTTGTCTTTTTCTTCCGTGTAGAATGTGTACCCGTTGATATCGTACGCTTGGTAAGTCATGATGTTGGGCGCGGGGCCATGTGACAAGGCCAATACTAGTTTATCCTTGTCGGAATCCATTGGTGGGGGATTAGCATCAATGTGGTCTTTGAACCGGCGCGCGAAAGAGGAGTTGTGCTCTCTGTATATTTCAGCTTCCGTCATCATCGGCTTGCCATCTGTTCTCTATCATGGTTTTGTGCTCTTTCAACCAAGGATCGATCAAGTCAATGTGTTGTAGCGCTACTAAGTTGGCCTGTCAAAGTCGGAAGTCCGACCGGACATGTGCACGTGCGGTTCCTTCCTTCCATTTTTGTGGCCTACTCCCTCGAACCTGCGGAGGTGCTTGTTTTGAGGCAAACCAACGGGGTCCTCGATGTCTAGATAATTCGTGCGGAAACGAGATGCACTCTTCGGTGAGCCGACCCGTACGATGCTTCCATCCGGATGTGACCTGTTACGAACGTATCCTTTAATGACCCCATTCATTCTTTCAAACGGCATCATGTTGTGTAAGAATGCCGGCCCTAGGATCGACGATATCATCCATGATATGGACCAACGAGATGGACCATCACGTCAAAGAATGCAGGCGGAAGTACATCTCAAGCTCACATAGGATCACCACGATCTCTTCCCGGAGCCTTGCGAGTTTCTTCACGCTTATCGACTTCCGAGGTTATGACGTCGAAGAAGTTACTGAGCCCGATCAGCGTTGCACGGACATGGTCATCCATTATACCTCGGATTGCAACCGGAAGAATCAGCGTCATCATCACTCGACGAGTCATGAGACTTCATGCCGCTGAAGTTTCATTTCTTGGGGTCCATGTATCTGCTTATTAGCCCGGAGTAACCAAAGGGCACTGCGACTCCTAGAAGGCAATTGAAAAATTGATCGACCTCGGCCGGACTAAAAGTGAAGCGAGGAGGGGGACGAGTAATAGTCTGGCTGCTTAATCCTTTTGCGCTTCTGACCGCCGTCCGCCTCCTCCTCCGAATGTCCCTCTTGGGCCGCCGGGATCTGAAGCTCTTCCCTGATGCCCAAAACTTTCATGTCATGTCTTGCTTTCGGCCCATCTTTGGTCCGGTCCTGCATGTTGAGAAGAGTGCCAAGCAAGCTCTCGCACACGTTCTTTGTAATATGCATGACATCAAGGCAGTGAGGTGTATCGAGAATTTTCCGATACGGCAAGTCCCAAAACACGGACCTCCTTTTCCATACACCAATGAGCGGCGTCGTTTCCTTTTTCTTCTTCTTCTCTCCGGGCTTTTGACGAATCTTTCCCGGCGCAGGGCACTCCTTCCAACCTTTCGGTAATGTATCGATCTCTTCGCCGCTCTTCTTACGTGGAGGTCCTCGGGGTTCATTTGTACCATCGAACGGATCTCCACGCTTTCTCCACGGGTCGGTCTTCCGTAGCCACCTTCGATGCCCCATGTAAACTGTTTTCGAAGAGCCGGGATCCTTACCAAGCTGCAAAAACATCGTCTCTTCCATGCACCGACACATGCCTTGTGTCCATGGCACACCGGCACGAAATGTAACCGTATCCGAGGTAGTCCTGCACCGTCGTGATCAACGCGGCTCTCAAAGGGAAATATTCTTCCGCGACGGCGTCCCATGTATCTACCCCTTCCTCCGCCCACAACGTTTCAAGCTCCTCCTTTAATAGTTCGAGATACATGTTGATATCGTTTCCTGGTCTGTGTCGGCCCTTGAATTAGCATACTCATCCGTATGTACTTCCTCTTCATGCACGAGCCAGGGCGGGAGGTTGTAGATCCATACAAACACGGGCCATGTGCTATGTGTGCTGCTCGGTTTCCGAACGGATTGAATCCGTCCGTGTCTCGCACCCAACCTCGATGTTTACGGGATCTGCCCCAAAACTTCCGAATTCATTGTCTAATGCTTTCCACTGGCTTGCATCCGAAGGGTGCGCCAGCACTGGGTGCTCAATCCGCTCTTCATCATTCAACACTGCCTCCTTTCTTTCCGCGTGCCAGCGCATGAGCTTTGCTTCCTTGCGGTCCGCGTAGAACCGTTGAAGCCGGGGGGCGAGCGGGAAGTACCACACAACTTTCCGAGGAGCTTTCTTCTTCCCTTTCTTGTACCGTTCAGCTTCACACACGGGACATTTGGTCTTGTCCATGTGCTCCTTGCGATACATGATACGAGTCGTTGATGCGGGCGTGATACTTTTCGTGGGGTAAGTCGAGAGGGCACGTGATTCTCTTGGCCTCGGCTAGACTACCGGGACACGTGTTCCGGCAGGAAGGAGATCTTTCACGTATTCCAGGATGTCGTCGACGCTTGTGTCCGTCCATCCGTGTTTCGCCTTCATCCGCAGCACATCGAGAGCTACTCTCAAGCGAGACTCCCCCAACCCGCGACCTGAGTCATACAACGGAGTATTCGAGTCTATCTCGAGTTGCTCAAGCTTTGATTTCCACTTGGCGCCTTTCGTCTTTTCGAGAAGCAGATCTTGAAGATGAGGGTCCCGCACGACTGAAGCTAGCGGCACCTCTTCGTCGTCGTCAAGGTTATTGTCGTCGTCAAGGTTATCGTCCTGTGCGACAAACTCTTCATCGTCATCAATATCATGATGCCCTCCTTCTTGCCGGCCATTTTTACCACCTGCCACCGTCGCCCCATTGACCTCCGCGCCATCATCACTCATCCATTGAGTGTGTCCATGCATGAAACCATTAGTGAGCAGGTGCCCCTGCAATTTGCCTGAATACGGGTCAAACCATTTCCCTCGTTTGCATCTCCGGCACGGACACAATACCTCCGTGCGGTTATTTTCATACATGTCGATGATCGCGTGTTTCAGATATCTCATCACGATGCTTTCACTCATCTCGATAACCATTATCGCCTGCATGGTAAGATTACATAATTGATTAGAACCATGCATCCGTCGGTAGTTTTCACGGAAAATTTCGGCATGACCTTCCTACACGGTACGACATAGGAGCGCCAGAAATGTGCCGAAACGGAAACTTAAAGAATCAACATTTCGGCGCAACGTTGGCAACTCATTTTCAACGCCAACACACACAAGCACAAGCAGAAACACAACATATATATATGCCACACACGAGCTTTGCTTCAAATTAATGTCCAATATACGTTGATTTCATTCCTCAATTTGTTCATTAATCACCTATTGGTTTGATATACTCGTCAACAAGATCGAGACGTCGCGCCGCTACCATGGCGTATGGAAGCCGACTTTCTAGATCTAGATCTAGATTGAGCGGTCAATGCGGGATAGTAGATCTAGATCTATATAGGGGGATGTGGGAGATGCATGTAGGAAGGGAAGATTTGGTAAAAAAAATATGATTTTGTTTGGTCAAATTGGCTAAATTTGGGATAGAAATGGGCAAAAAATAGGTGGGTTGGGAGAAGGGTCGGGTTGTGTGGAGGAGTGGAGTGGTAGTAGTGGGGGGAGTGGTTGTTGAGCAGAAATAACTGCCCAGAGTTACTGCCGGCGCACCGGGGCATGGGTGCGCCGGCAGCATATATCCCTTTCGGCTATATCACCCCGGGCCAGGCCCAAGAATCATTGCGGCGCACCGGCCCAGGGCTGCGCCGGCAATAGAGAATGTTCCGCCGGCGCACCCCGGGTTGGTGCGCCGGCAATGATTCTTGGGCCTGGCCCGAATCGGCCGAGGCCATGCCAGGAAATAGCGCCGGCGAGCCTACAACACTGTTGCGCCGGCAGAAGGGCTTCATCGCCGGCGCGGCGACAATGAGGTGCACCGGCAACAATGACCACCGGCGCACGTCCTTGGTGGTGCGCCGGTACCTATTGCCTCCAACTATAGGCTTTTTCCTAGTAGTGTTCAGGTCCAAATGCAGGTGAGACATAGCCGACCGCCACCTTAACAGACATGTTCCTGAACACCACATGGAGATCACAAGGTGTTTGCTCCTTGATTCCATCCACGGGGTCGCCAGGGCCGCCATCTATCATCCGTTTAGGAGGGGCCTCCGAGTCGGCCACGCTGCTGTCTCGTCGCTGAGATATGCCAGCGGTATTATCTGGCTGGCGCTGTCCTTTTAGTTCATTTATCTCCAGCTGCTGCTGGTCAAGTCGGCGTTGGAACTCGGCCATCCGGTCATTCTGCACCTCCAGCTCGCGTTGTTTAGCTCTCGCTCGGCTTCTATAAGTCTCCGCGTCGGCCGGAAACCCAAGCAACCACGGAACACTAGGGCCGAAGCCTCTTGTTCGTCCTCCCTTCTCAGGATTACCGAGGACAAGTGTCAGCAAGTCTTTCTCTCTATCGGGAGCAAACTTTAGTTTTCCCGCCTTTATATCTGTCGTCACGGCAATCCATTTTTCCCTGCTGTCACTTTCAACAATGTTCCCTGTCTTCATGTCATACTCACAACCATGCGCGAGGAACCAATTTCGAGCCCTAATGTCCCATCCTTCTCGCGTGGGTTCTGGAGTGATCCCATTCAGCTCCATCTCAGCCTCTTGTGCATCCCACTTAGGCATGGCTACTTCGTAGCCCCTCGCCCCGTATGATGGTGATATTTCTTTTCGCTTGCATTCTTCTTGTTTTTTCTTGGACAGAGTTCACAGCCTCCTCCGATTCTTTGTACTTCACAAATTCTTCCCAATTATGCTCTGCTTCGCTAGGTAGTTTTCGAATATCTGGAGGCTTCTTCTCGGCCTTATAAGCTTTCCATAACCGGTTCTTATACGCTCGGAAAAGTTCCCCCATCTTCTTAAGAGCCCATTTCTTCACTAGCGCCCTCGCTTGGCATTCTCGAGTCCGATCCCAAATTTGGCAAAGTGAAATGTGACATGAGGTCGTCAAAAAGTGTGTTCTTGTACCTATCGGCAACCCTGATCTTCGGACACATTCTTGGTCTTGTTCCATTCTCTAACGATGATCGGGATATGATCTCTAACCACAACTCCGCACTGATTCTTAAATGTCACTCGACACTCGTGGGTGCCACGGAGTTGGCCTTCCGGTGATATAGCTTCAATGTTGAAGTGGTCTTTTTGCCCAGTCTCTTTGCCGGGCCTCGTTTCTCCAACTTATCTTCGGAGGCCTAAGAGAATAAAAATCAGTTAATTTATATACATATGTACATATAGAATTCCATTAATGCCTCAATCGATCGTATACCTCGTCATTACCAGAGCCGTCGGCTTCTCCATCACCGGAGCCGTCGGCTTCTCCATCACCGAAGTCCTCGGCTTCTCCATCACCGGAGCCGCGGTCTTCTCCAGCTCCGGAGCCGTCGGCTTCTTTATCACCGGAGCCGCGGTCTTCTCCAGCTCCGGAGCCGTCGGCTTCTGGACCATTGATACGTCTCAAACGTATCTATAATTTCTTATGTTCCATGCTACTTTTATGATGATACTCGCATGTTTTATACACATTATATGTCATATTTATGCGTTTTCCGGAACTAACCTATTGACGAGATGCCGAAGGGCCAGTTCATGTTTTCTGCTGTTTTTGGTTCCAGAAATCCTAGTAAGGAAATATTCTCGGAATCGGACGAAATCAACGCCCAGCATCCTATTTTTCCACGAAGCTTCCAGAACACCCGAGAGCCGCCAGAGGAGGGCCCTGTGGGCCCCAGATGACAGGCCGGCGTGGCCCAAGGGGGGGGCGCGCCCCCTACTGTGTTGTCGCCTCGTCAGCCCTCCGACTCCGCCTCTTCACCTATTTAAAGGTCCCTGACCTAAAACCTCGATACGAAAAAGCCACGGTACGAGAAACCTTCCAGAGCCGCCGCCATCGCGAAGCCAAGATGCAGGGGACGGGAGTCTCTGTTCCGGCACGCCTCCGGGACGGGAAGTGCCCCGGAAGGCTCCTCCATCGACACCACCGCCATCTTCATCAACGCTGCTGTCTCCCATGAGGAGGGAGTAGTTCTCCATCGAGTCTCGGGGCTGTACCGGTAGCTATGTGGTTCATCTCTCTCCTATGTACTTCAATACAATAATCTCATGAGCTGCCTTACATGATTGAGATTCATATGATGATGCTTGTAATCTAGATGTCATTGTGCTAGTCAAGTGGATTTTACTTATGTGATCTCCGGAGACTCCTTGTCCCACGTGTGTAAAGGTGACGAGTGTGTGCACCGTGTGGGTCTCTTAGGCTATATTTCACAGAATACTTATTCACTCGTTATGAATGGCGTAGTGAAGTGCTTATTTATATCTCTTTATTATTGCAATGTGTTTTGTATCACAATATATCTGTGTGCTACTCTAGTGATGTTATTAAAGTAGTTTATTCCTCCTGCACGGTGTAATGGTGACAGTGTGTGCATCGTGTAGTACTTGGCGTAGGCTATCATTGTGATCCATTGTAGATTATGAAGTTAACTATTGCTATGATGGTATTGATGTGATCTATGCCTCCTTTCGTAGCGTGAAGGTGACAGTGTGCATGCTATGTTAGTACTTGGTTTGGTTATGTTGATCTGTTATGCACTCTAAGGTTATTTAAATATGAACATTGAATATTGTGGAGCTTGTTAACTCCGGCATTGAGGGTTCGTGTAATCCTACACAGTTAGTGGTGTTCATCATCCAACAAGAGGGTGTAGAGTCTAGCATCTATCTATTTATTACGTTATGTGATCAATGTTGAGAGTGTCCACTAGTGAAAGTATGATCCCTAGGCCTTGTTCCTAAATACTGCTATCGCTGTTTGTTTACTTTTTTACTGCATCTATACTTCCTGCAATATTACCACCATCAACCACACACCAGTCCTGGACAGCAAAGCACTTTTCTGGTGCCGTTGCTACTACTCGCATTTATTCATACCACCTGTATTTCACTATCTCTTCGCCGAACTAGTGCACCTATTAGGTGTGTTGGGGACACAAGAGACTTCTTGCTTTGTGGTTGCAGGGTTGCATGAGAGGGATATCTTTGACCTCTTCCTCCCTGAGTTCGATAAACCTTGGGTGATCCACTTAAGGGAAACTTGCTGCTGTTCTACAAACCTCTGCTCTTGGAGGCCCAACACTGTCTACAAGAATAGAAGCACCCGTAGACATCAACCATCGCGGATTATGTTCTCGAAAAGTCTTCCTGTTCCAAGTCACGACGGATTTCGAATGGATCCATTGTTTCTGCAAAAAATTAAATCGATAAGTACATGGTCTAACCCTAACCAAACCCTAACCCTAATGGCGACGCGTGTTTGCGAGAGGGAGATGGTGTCGGCGACGCGTGTTTGCGAGAGGGAGAGGGTGTCGGCGACGCGTGTTTGCGAGAGGGAGAGGGTGTCGGCGACGCGTGTTTGCGAGAGGCTCGGTGTCGGCGACGCGTGTTTGCGAGAGGGAGAGGAGAGGGAGAGAGAGGGGAGTTGCGGCGTCGAGTGATCGCGAGAGGGCGAGGGAGCACGGGACGAGGGCGATTGCGCGAGAGGGCGAGGAGAGGGTCGGTGTCGGCGTCGGG
>NC_061508.1:309314015-309367247 GCF_022539505.1 Lolium rigidum
AGATTGGGAGAATGACAAAGGTAAAGAATCGAGGTATAAACTACAGTATGATTGCATTAAGTCTTTCGCTCAAGCTTCTTTGATTTTCAAGAGCTTAGTGCTAAATATGGTCTTTATCCTCAAATTATGGTCGATTGCTATAGAGCCTTTGCTTCTCATATTAATGTTCCTAAAGAAAATTGGTACATGTATCATGAACCTTTTAAAGACACTTGCATGGAAAATGAAATTGTTGTTGTAGTTGTAATAAACATGCTCAAACTTCTGAAAATGCTACTTCCTAAGCATGTTAATTTTTGTGGAGTTCATAGACCTTGTGAAAAAGAATAAAATTGAAGAAGAATATTGTATCCATCACGGGAATGAAAAAACTAGAAAGTGGTCTAGGGCTCTAGATGATCTTGGTGAAAAAGTTTGTGCCCTCTATCCTTTTATTTGTGAACTTTGCCATAGAGTGGGTCACTTTAATTTTCAATGCTCCTCCAATGATAGTCGAACCTTATGAGTGCTGCAAATTTGTATTGTGATGATGAAATCCTCTAATCGGCATAGTGAACTTACTTTATTTTTGGGGTGTGAAGAGTTATTGCACCACGTCCCGGGCCACCATACGCGACGTTTTTGCCGCTTTCGTCGGGCTAGGTGGCCTCAAAAACGAGAAAAAAAAGTTTTGACATGCACCACGGAGGGACCCAAAATCGTCGGCCATGGTACACCAGCAACCACGGCGCGACTTCAACTTCGTCGGCCATGGCAACTTTTCTTGTAGTGGGTGTGAAGAGTTATCAAGAAAAATTTCTTTGTTAGATATGAGTGATCTTGATATGAATAGTGTGTTGCATGGATGTTATCTCTATTGTGTTAATAATTTCCATGCCAACACCTACATACAAAGTGTTATAAAGGATGAGACTTTACCAAAAATATGACAGGACTAATATGTGTTTTGTTCTTATTAATGAAAGAGCGGTATCCTCCCAAGTTTCTTCTATTGTTTCTAATAATAAACCAGGTTATGTGGAGAAGCTTCCTTTCAAGCCTCTCCCTCCTAAAGGGGAAAAGAAGAAGAAGGGAACGAAGAAGAAGAAGAGGGGGAATAAAAAGAAAGAGGTAACGGCATATCCCCGCATGTACGAGATAACGATAGGTAACCGTAAGTATGTTGCTCCTAATGATTATTATGATAATGAATCTGAGTACAATGATCTTCCTATGCCCTTTACCTACATTAGTGATCATGATTTGGAAGAGCACACTACTTTTGATATTGAAGATCTCTGGGACACTAATTATGAAAATGATGATGTTAATAATTGCCATAGTATTAGTACTATCCATATTTCTTCCCATAATGATATAGAAAGCTCTAAGCTTGGGGATGAGGTGTTTGAAAATCCTTTTGCTACTGATGATTATATGTTTGATACATCTCCTTCTAGTAACAATGATGATATGTTTACAGATGAACACACTGAGAAAGATAACTATTCTATTTCTTATGATGACACTATGCCTCCAATCTTTGACAATTATTATAAATAATACAATGACATAGGTTATAATTACAGTCATCCTCGTGAAACTTGTCATAGTTATGGAGGGATTACCCAAAACCACCTCTCTAATGTACAACTTGTCTATCATATTCAAGTTCGTTATGGTGATTGTGATATTTTCAGTCCATCTACTATTGAGGATAAAATTCATTATGATTATTCTATGCCTCCAATTTATGATGATTATAATGATGGATGTGATAGTTTTACTCCCACTATTACTAATAAAATTGATTATGCTTGTGTGGAGAGTAATGATACTTTTATGCATGTGGATCATAATAAGAATGCTTTATGCGATAGCTATATTGTTGAGTTTATCAATGATACCACTGAAGATTATTATGAGAGAGGGAGACATGGTTTTATATATCTCAATAATATTAAGTCACCTCTCTTTTTGTTGAAAATTTTGAAGTTGCACTTGCTTTGTCTTTCTATGATAATAGCTTCATACTTCAATAACTTGTTTATTTACAAGATTCCTTTCCATAGGAAGTGGGTTAGACTTAAAAGTGTTTCTTATTTGCTTTTGATGCTCTCTTTTGGTTAAACTGTTATTTCTTGCGAGAGCATCATTAAAATTACTGAGCCCATCTAAATGGCTATAAGGAGAAAGCACTTCTTGGGAGATAACCCATGTTTTTATTTTGCTACTGTTTTGTTGTGTCTTGGAAGTTGTTACTACTGTAGCAAACTCTCCTTATCATGTTTATTTCGTTGTTGTGCCAAGTAAAGTCTTTGATAGAAAAATTGATACTAGATTTGGATTCCTGCGCAGAAACAGATTTTTACCTGTCACGAATTTGAGTTGATCTCTCTGTAGGAAACTCGTAAAATGCTGAAACAATTCATGCGTGATCCTCAGATATGTACGCAACTTTCGTTCAATTTGAGCTTTTTCATCTGAGCCTGTTAGGTGCCTCGAAAAAATTCGTATTTACGGACTGTTCCGTTTTGACAGATTCTGCCTTTTATTTTGCATTGCCTCTTTTACTGTGTTGAGTGGATTTCTTTGTTCCATTAACTTTCAGTAGCCTTGGGTAATGTCCAGAAGTGTTAGAAATGATTGTGTCCTCGCTGAACATGTGAATTTTTGATTATGCACTAACCCTCTAATGAGATTGTTTTGAGTTTGGTGTGAAGGAAGTTTTCAAGGATCAAGAGAGGAGGATGATATGATATGATCAAGAAGAGTGAAAAGTCTAAGCTTGGGGATGCCCCTGTGGTTCATCCCTGCATATTTCAAGAAGACTCAAGCATCTAAGCTTGGGGATACCCAAGGCATCCCCTTCTTCATCAACAACTTATCAGGTCACCTCTAGTGAAACTATATTTTTATTCCGTCACATCTTATGTGCTTTACTTGGAGCGTCTGTGTGCTTTTATTTTCGTTTTGTTATTTTCATTCTATGAATAAATCGGATCCTACCATTCCTTGTGTGGGAGAGAGACACGCTCCGCTTTTTCATATGAACACTCGTGTTCTTCGTTTTTCATGTTCAGGGCGGAAGCTGAAAGTCGCAGCACTTATTGTTATTTTGTTGGAAACAGAAAATGCTTCATGTGGTAGTTGGTATATTGTCTTGAATAATTTGATACTTGGCAATTGTTTTGAGCTCTCAAGTAGATCATGTTTAAGCTCTTGCATCATGTAGTTTAAACCTATTAGTGGAGAACTGATACGTCTCAAACGTATCCATAATTTATTATGTTCCATGCTAGTTTTATGACAATACTCACATGTTTTATACACACTTTACATCATTTATATGCATTTTCCGGCACTAACCTATTAACGAGATGCCGAAGCGCCAGTTCCTGTTTTGTGCTGTTTTTGGTTTCAGAAATCCTACACAGGAAATATTCTCGGAATTGGACGAATTAACGCCCAGGGTCTTATTTTTCCACGGAGTTTCCAGAAGACCGAAGGAGATACGGAGTGGAGCCACGAGGTGGCCACACCATAGGGCGGCGCGGCCAAGGAGGGGCCCGTGCCGGCCTATGGTGTGGGCCCCTCGAGCGCCCCCCCGACTCTGCCCTTTCGCCTACTTAAACTCTCTATCACGAAAACCCTATTACCGAGAGCCACGATACGAAAAAAGTTCCAGAGACGCCGCCGCTGCCAATCCCATCTCGGGGGATTCAGGGGATCGCCTCCGGCACCCTGCCGGAGAGGGGAATCATCACCGGAGGGATCTACATCACCATGCCCGCCTCCGGATTGATGTGTGAGTAGTTCATCCTTGGACTATGGGTACATAGCAGTAGCTAGATGGTTGTCTTCTCCTCTTGTGCTATCATGTTTAGATCTTGTGAGCTGCCTATCATGATCAAGATCATCTATTTGTAATGCTACATGTTGTGTTTGTTGGGATCCGATGAATATTGAATACTATGTCAAGTTGATTATCAATCTATCATATATGTGTTGTTTATGTTCTTGCATGCTCTCCGTTGCTAGTAGAGGCTCGGCCAAGTTGATACTTGTGACTCCAAGAGGGAGTATTTATGCTCGATAGTGGGTTCATGCCTCCATTGAATCTGGGACGATGACGGAAAGTTCTAAGGTTGTGGATGTGTCTGTTGCCACTAGGGATAAAACATCAATGCTTTGTCTAAGGATATTTGTGTTGATTACATTACGCACCATACTTAATGCAATTGTCTCGTTGTTTGCAACTTAATACTGGTAGGGGTGCGGATGCTAACCCGAAGGTGGACTTTTTAGGCATAGATGCATGCTGGATAGCGGTCTATGTACTTTGTCGTAATGCCCTGATTAAATCTCATAGTAATCATCATGATATGTATGTGCATCTTTATTTGTCAATTGCCCAACTGTAATTTGTTCACCCAACATGATATTTATCTTATGGGAGAGACACCACTAGTGAACTGTGGACCCCGGTCCATTCTTTTACATCTGAAATACAATCTACTTCAAACTCTGTTCTCTACTGTTCTTTACAAGCAAACATCATTCTCCACACCGTACGTTTAATCCTTTGTTTACAGCAAGCCGGTGAGATTGACAACCTCACTGTTAAGTTGGGGCAAAGTATTTTGATTGTGTTGTGCAGGTTCCACGTTGGCGCCGGAATCCCTAGTGTTGCGCCGCACTACACTCCTCCGCCAACAACCTTCACGTGGCCTTCATCTTCTACTGGTTCGATAACCTTGGTTTCTTACTGAGGGAAAACTTGCTGCTGTACGCATCACACCTTCCTCTTGGGGTTCCCAACGGACGTGTGCTTCACGCGTTATCAAGCTCTTTTTCTGGCGCCGTTGCCGGGGAGACCAAGACACGCTGCAAGGGGAGTCTCTCACATTCAATCTCTTTACTTTGTTTATTGTCTTGCTTTACTTTACTTTATTTACTGCTTTGTTTGCTTTCTTTATATCAAAAACACAAAACAAATAGTTGCTTTACTTTATTTCATTTGTCTTGTTTGCATTCTTTATATCAAAAACACAAAAAAATTAGTTACTTGCATTTACTCTACTTTATTTAGTTTGCTTTACTTGTTTTTATTACTGCTAAAATGAGTAATCCTGAAGTTGAAGTTCGTTCTTTTAAGCAACAAGGGGGAGAAAGTTTTAAAGATGCTTGGTATAGAATTAGTGATGCTCATCATAGGTGCACTAAGAAACACTCCACTATTATCCTACTTAGGAACTTTTATGTTGGTATCTCTAGCTGGAATAGGTATGTTCTTGATACTCTTGCGGGAGGTAATTTCCTAGGCACTCCTGCTCTAGAAACTAGTTGCATTATTGAGAGTCTTGTTGGAATACCACCTGTTAATGAAGCTAAAATTGAAATCTCTCTTGAGGATGTCATGAAAAAGTTGGAAGTCATAGAGAAAAATCTTCCAAGTGTTGACACTAAATTGGGAATATTACTTGATAATACTGATAAACTTGATAAATCCGTAGGAGGAATTAATGAAAGAATTGTTATCTTAGAAACTATTGCTATCGATGATAATCAAACCCATAGGATTGGTGAACTTGAAAAAGCTATGGGAACCTTGGGTTCAACTTTTTCTTCTCTCAAGTTTAAGGAGAAAGCTTATGTGGGTAACGAGCAAAAATTCATGTATGTCTCTAAGGTGCCTAAGCCAAAGAATTATTATAAGACTAAAATTGATAAATCCCTTAGTACCACTATGGGAAATTTAGATAATGGAGCATCTAAGGTACCCTCTGCGACAAGTTGTGTTTGTAAGAAAAATTATGATGTTAATGCTTCATCTCTCGATAATACTTGATTCACACTTTCTGCGCCTAGCTGAAAGGCGTTAAAGAAAAGCGCTTATAGGAGACAACCCATTATTTTACTTCTGCACTTTTGTTTTATATTTGAGTCTTGGAAGTTGTTACTACTGTAGAAACCTCTCCTTATCTTTATTTTATTGCATTGTTGTGCCAAGTAAAGTCTTTGATAGTAAGATTGATACTAGATTTGGATTGCTGCGCAGAAACAGATTTCTTGCTGTCACGAATTTGAGTAGAACTCTCTGTAGGTAACTCAAAAAAATCTGCCAATTTACATGCGTGATCCTCAGACATGTACGCAACTTTCATTCCATTTGAACTTTTTCATCTGAGCCTGTTAAGTGCCCTGAAAAATTCGTCTTTACGGACTGTTCTGTTTTGACAGATTCTACATTTTATTTCACATTGCCTCTTTTGCTATGTTGAATGGATTTTTTTTGTTCCATTAACTTTCAGTAGCTTTGGGCAATGTCCAGAAGTATTAAGAATGATTATGTCACCTCTGAATATGTGAATTTTTGATTATGCACTAACCCTCTAATGAGTTTGTTTTGAGTTTGGTGTGGAGGAAGTTTTCAAGGATTAAGAGAGGAGGATGATACAATATGATCAAGAAGAGTGAAAAGTCTAAGCTTGGGGATGCCCCCGTGGTTCATCCCTGCATATTTCAAGAAGACTCAAGCATCTAAGCTTGGGGATGCCCAAGGCATCCCCTTCTTCATCGACAAATTATCAGGTCACCTCTAGTGAAACTATATTTTTATTTAGTCACATCTTATGCACTTTACTTGGAGCGTCTGTTTGTTTTTATTTTTGTTTTTTTTGAATAAACTCGGATCCTAGCATTCTTTGTTTGGGAGAAAGACACGCTCCGTTGTTTCATATGAACACTGGTGTTCTTAGCTTTACTTTTAATGTTCATGGCGAAGGTTGAAACTGCTTCGTTCATTATTATATGGTTGGAAACAGAAAATGCTCCATGTGGTAATAGGTATATTGTCTTGAAATAATTTGATACTTGGCAATTGTTGTGCTCAAATAGATCATGTTTAAGCTCTTGCATCATGTACTTTTCACCTATTAATGAAGAACTACCATAGAGCTTGTTGAAGTTTGGTTTGCATGATTGGTCTCTCTAGAGTCTAGATATTTTCTGGTGAAGTGTTTGAACAACAAGGAAGACAGTGTAGAGTCTTATAATGGTTGCAATATGTTCTTATGTAAGTTTTGTTGTACCGGTTCATACTTGTGTTTGCTTCAAACAACCTTGCTAGCCAAAGCCTTGTACTGAGAGAGAATACTTCTCGTGCATCCAAAACCTTGAGCCAAAACCCATGCCATTTGTGTCCACCATACCTACCTACTATGTGGTATTTCTCTGCCATTCCAAAGTAAATTACTTGAGTGCTACCTTTAAAATTTCATTCTTTACCTTTGCAATACATAGCTCATGGGAAAATAGCCTTAAAAACTATTGTGGTAAAGAATATGTAGCTTATGTATCTTATTTCTTATAAGTTGCTTGTTGAGCGGTAACCATGTTTCTGGGGACGCCATCAACTATTACACATTTGTTGAATATCATGTGAGTTGCTATGCATGTTCGTCTTGTCTGAAATAAGGGCGATTTATCATGATCAAATGGTTTGAGTATGCATATTGTTAGAGAAGAACATTGGGCCGCTAACTAAAGCCATGAATCATGGTGGAAGTTTCGGTTTGGACACTAATCCTCAATCTCTTATGAGAATATTATCTCGTTGTCGAATGCTTATGCATTAAAGAGGAGTCCATTATCTGTTTTCTATGTTGTCCCTGGTATGGATGTCCTTAGTTGAGATCTATCAAAAACGAGAAATCAAATGCGATTTATCTCCTTGGACCTTTGTATAGGCGGCATAGAGGTACCCCTTTGTGACACTTGGTTGAAACATATGTTATGCAATGATAATCCAGGTAAATCCAAGCTAATTAGGACAAGGTGCGAGCACTATTGGTATTCTATGCATGAGGCTTGCAACTTATAGGATGTCTTATGCATAACACATATGAATTATTACTACCGTTGACAAAATTGTTTCTATGTTTTCAAAATAAAAGCTCTAGCACAAAAATAGTAATCCATGCTTCCTCTCGCGAAGGGCCATTCTTTTACTTTATGTTGAGTCAGTTTACCTACTTCTTTCTATCTTAGAAGCAAACACTTGTGTCAATTGTGTGCATTGATTCTTACATGTTTACTTATTGCACTTGTTATATTGCTTTATGTTGACAACTATCCATGAGATATACATGTTACAAGTTGAAAGCAATAGCTGAAACTTAATCATCCTTTGTGTTGCTTCAATGCCTTTTACTTTGAATCTATTGCTTTATGAGTTAACTCCTATGCAAGTCTTATTGATGCTTGTCTTGAAAGTACTATTCATGAAAAGTCTTTGTTATATGATTCAGTTGTTTCATCATTGTCTTTACCATTGCTTCGAATCACTTCATTCACTTCATATGCTTTACAATAGTATTGATCAAGATTATGATAGCATGTCACTTCAGAAATTATCCTTGTTATCGTTTACCTACTCGAGGGCAGTAGGAACTAAGCTTAGGGATGCTTGATACGTCTCAAACGTATCCATAATTTCTTATGTTCCATGCTAGTTTTATGACAATACTCACATGTTTAATACACACTTTACATCATTTATATGCATTTTCCGGCACTAACCTATTAACGAGATACCGAAGCGCCAGTTCCTGTTTTGTGCTGTTTTTGGTTTCAGAAATCCTACACAGGAAATATTCTCGGAATTGGACGAAATTAACGCCCAGGGTCTTATTTTTCCACGGAGTTTCCAGAAGACCAAAGGAGATACGGAGTGGGGCCACGAGGTGACCACACCATAGGGCGGCGTGGCCAAGGAGGGGCCCGCGCCGGCCTATGGTGTGGGCCCCTCGAGCGCCCCCCGACTCTGCCCTTCCGCCTACTTAAACTCTCCGTCGCGAAAACCCTATTACCGAGAGCCACGATACGAAAAAAGTTCCAGAGACGCCGCCGCCGCCAATCCCATCTCGGGGGATTCAGGAGATCGCCTCCAGCACCCTGCCGGAGAGGGGAATCATCACCGGAGGGCTCTACATCACCATGCCCGCCTCCGGATTGATGTGTGAGTAGTTCATCCTTGGACTATGGGTCCATAGCAGTAGCTAGATGGTTGTCTTCTCCTCTTGTGCTATCATGTTTAGATCTTGTGAGCTACCTATCATGATCAAGATCATCTATTTGTAATGCTAGATGTTGTGTTTGTTGGGATCCGATGAATATTGAATACTATGTCAAGTTGATTAGCAATCTATCATATATGTGTTGTTTATGTTCTTGCATGCTCTCCGTTGCTAGTAGAGGCTCTGGCCAAGTTGATACTTGTGACTCCAAGAGGGAGTATTTATGCTCGATAGTGGGTTCATGCCTCCATTGAATCTGGGACAGTGGCAGAAAAGTTCTAAGGTTGTGGATGTGATGTTGCCACTAAGGATAAAACATCAATGCTTTGTCTAAGGATATTTGTGTTGATTACATTACGCACCATACTTAATGCAATTGTCTATTGTTTGCAACTTAATACTGGAAGGGGTGCGGATGCTAACCCGAAGGTGGACTTTTTAGGCATAGATGCATGCCGGATAGCGGTCTATGTACTTTGTCGTAATGCCCTGATTAAATCTCATAGTAATCATCATGATATGTATGTGCATCTTTATTTGTCAATTTCCCAACTGTAATTTGTTCACCCAACATGCTATTTATCTTATGGGAGAGACACCACTAGTGAACTGTGGACCCCGGTCCATTCTTTTGCATCTAAAATACAATCTACTGCAAACTCTGTTCTCTACTGTTCTTTACAAGCAAACATCATTCTCCACACCATACGTTTAATCCTTTGTTTACAGCAAGCCGGTGAGATTGACAACCTCACTGTTAAGTTGGGGAAAAGTATTTTGATTGTGTTGTGCAGGTTCCACGTTGGCGCCGGAATCCCTGGTGTTGCGCCGCACTACACTCCTCCGCCAACAACCTTCACGTGGCCTTCATCTCAATACCCCGGCTTGATACGAGAAAACCAAGCAATTTGCCAACAGGGACACCGAAGGTGCATTTTGCTGGATTGAGTTTCATCCGGAACCTTCTCAAGTTATCAAATATCTGCCTCAGATCATCGATCAAGGTCTCTTTTACCTTAGTTTTTATCACGACATCGTCCACATAGACTTGCACATTTTTTCCAATTTGATCAAACAAGCATTTTTGCATACAACGCTGGTACGTTGCACCAGCGTTGCGCAAACCGAAAGGCATAGTGACATAGCAATAAGCTCCGTGCGGGGTAATGAACGTAGTTTTTATTTGATCTTCCTTTTTCAGGGGAATCTGGTGGAAACCGGAATAAGCATCCAGGAAAGACAACAGCTCACAGCCAGCAGTAGAATCAACCACTTGATCGATCCGGGATAAAGGGAAATGATCTTTCGGGCAAGCCTTGTTCAGGTTGGTGTAGTCGATGCACATGCGCCACACTTTTGGAGCTTTGGGTTCCTCTTCTTTTTTCTTCTCGACCAGCACCGGATTGGCTAGCCACTCGGTATGCAGTACTTCCACGATGAAATCGGCAACCAGCAACTTTGTCACTTCCTCTCCAATGATTTTTCTCCTGTCTTTAGCGAACCGGCGTAAGGGCTGCCTTACCGGCTTTGCATCCTTCCGGACATTTAGAGAGTGCTCAGCCAACTCCCTCGGAACACCAACCAACACTACTAGGAAAAAGCTTATAGGTGGAGGCAAAACGTGCCGGCGCACCACCTAGGACGTGCGCCGGTGGAAAGTGTTGGCGGCGCACCAGGAAGTCGCCGCGCCGGCGATGCAGGCATACTGCCGGCGCACCTCCGGAGAAGACGCGCCGGGGAAAATTCCTAGCATGGGCTCGGCCGATTCGGGCCAGGCCCAGGAAACGCTGCCAGCGCACCAGCCCGAGAGCGCGCCGGCGGTAATTTGCTCGTTGCCGGCGCGCTCCTGGGCTGGTGCGCCGGCAGTGTTTCCGGGCCCGGCCCGGAGCAACTATAGCCGGATGGGGTATATATTGCCGGCGCACCATGGTCCAGGTGCGCCGGCAATAACTCCGGGAGTTATTTTAGCCACCAACCAGCACACTCACTCACACACTCACTACACTCCACTTCTCCACACAACCCGAGCCTTCTCCCAACCCAGCTCATTTTTGCCTATTCCTATCCCCAATTTAGCTAATTTGACCAAACAAAATCATATTTTTTGAGCAAATCTTCCCTTCCTACATGCATCTCCCACATCCCCCTATGTAGATCTAGATCTACTATCCCGCGTTGACCGCTCAATCTAGATCTAGATCTAGAAAGTCGGCTTCCATACGCCATTGTCGCGACGCGTCGTGTCGATCTCGTCGACAATTATATCAAACAAATAGGTGATTAATGAACAAATTGAGGAATGAAATCGACGTATGTTGGACATTTGAAGCAAAGCTCTCGTGTGTGGCATATATATATATATGTTTTGTTTGTGCTGGTGCTTGTGTGTGTTGGCGTTGAAAATGAGTTGCCAACGTTGCGCCGAAATGTTGATTCTTTAAGTTTCCGTTTCGGCACATTTCTGGCGCTCCTATGTCCTACCGTGTAGGAAGGTCATGCCAAAATTTTCCGTGAAAACTACCGACGGATGCATGGTTCTAATCAATTATGTAATCTTACCATGCAGGCGATAATGGTTATCGAGATGAGTGAAAGCATCGTGATGAGATATCTGAAACACGCGATCATCGACATGTATGAAAATAACCGCACGGAGGTATTGTGTCCGTGCCGGAGATGCAAACGAGGGAAATGGTTTGACCCATATTCAGGCAAATTGCAGGGGCACCTGCTCACTAATGGTTTCATGCATGGACACACTCAATGGATGAGTGATGATGGCGCGGAGGTCAATGGGGCGACGGCGGCAGGTGGTAAAAATGGCCGGCAAGAAGGAGGGCATCATGATATTGATGATGATGAAGAGTTTGTCGCACAGGACGATAACCTTGACGACGACAATAACCTTGACGACGACGAAGAGGTGCCGCTAGCTTCAGTCGTGCGGGACCCTCATCTTCAAGATCTTCTTCTCGAAAAGACGAAAGGTGCCAAGCGGAAATCAAAGCTTGAGCAACTCGAGATAGACTCGAATACTCCGTTATACGACTCAGGTCGCGGGTTGGGGGAGTCTCGCTTGAGAGTAGCTCTCGATGTGCTACAGATGAAGGCGAAACACGGATGGACGGACACAAGCGTCGACGACATCCTGGAATACGTGAAAGATCTCCTTCCTGCCGGGAACACGTGTCCTGGTAGTCTAGCCGAGGCCAAGGGAATCACGTGCCCTCTCGACTTACCCCACGAAAAGTATCACGCCTGCATCAACGACTGTATCATGTATCGCAAGGAGCACATGGACAAGACCAAATGTCCTGTGTGTGAAGCTGAACGGTACAAGAAAGGGAAGAAGAAAGCTCATCGGAAAGTTGTGTGGTACTTCCCGCTCGCCCCCCGGCTTCAACGATTCTACGCGGACCGCAAGGAAGCAAAGCTCATGCGCTGGCATGCAGAAAGAAAGGAGGCAGTGTTGAATGATGAAGAGCGGATTGAGCACCCAGTGCTGACGCACCCTTCGGATGCAAGCCGGTGGAAAGCATTAGACAATGAATTCGGAAGTTTTGGGGCAGATCCCGAAACATCGAGGTTGGGTGCGAGCACGGACGGATTCAATCCGTTCGGAAACCGAGAGCAGCACACATAGCACATGGCCCGTGTTTGTATGGATCTACAACCTCCCGCCCTGGCCGTGCATGAAGAGGAAGTACATACAGATGAGTATGCTAATTCAAGGGCCAACACAGCCAGGAAACGATATCAACATGTATCTCGAACTATTAAAGGAGGAGCTTGAAACGTTGTGGGCGGAGGAAGGGGTAGATACATGGGACGCCGTCGCGGAAGAATATTTCCCTTTGAGAGCCGCGTTGATCACGACGGTGCGGGACTACCTCGGATACGGTTACATTTCGTGCCAGGTGTGCCATGGACACAAGGCATGTGTCGGGTGCATGGAAGAGACGATGTTTTTGCAGCTTGGTAAGGATCCCGGCTCTTCGAAAACAGTTTACATGGGGCATCGAAGGTGGCTACGAAGAGCGGCCCGTGGAGAAAGCGTGGAGATCCGTTCGATGGTACAAATGAACCCCGAGGACCTCCACGTAAGAAGAGCGGCGAAGAGATCGATACATTACTGAAAGGTTGGAAGGAGTGCCTCGCGCCGGGAAAGATTCATCAAAAGCCTGGAGAGAAGAAGAAGAAAAAGGAAACGACGCCGCTCATTGGTGTATGGAAAAGGAGGTCCGTGTTTTGGGACTTGCCGTACTTGGAAAATTCTCGATACACCTCACTTGCCTTGATGTCATGCATATTACAAAGAATGTGTGCGAGAGCTTGCTTGGCACTCTTCTCAACATGCCGGACCGGACCAAAGATGGGCCGAAAGCAAGACACGACCTGAAAGTTTTGGGCATCAGGGAAGAGCTTCAGATCCCGGCGGCCCAAGAGGGACATTCGGAGGAGGAGGCGGATGGCGGTCAGAAGCGCAAAAGGATTAAGCAGCCAGACTATTACTGTCCCCCCTCCTGCTTCACTTTTAGTCCGGCCGAGGTCGATCAATTTTTCAATTGCCTTCTAGGAGTCAGAGTGCCCTTCGGTTACTCCGGGCTAATAAGCAGATACATGGACCCCAAGAAACGAAACTTCAGCGGCATGAAGTCCGATGTCTACGGGTGCTTCTATTCTTGTAGACGGTGTTGGGCCTCCAAGAGCGAGAGGTTTGTAGAACAGCAGCAAGTTTCCCTTAAGTGGATCACCCAAGGTTTATTGAACTCGGGGAGGAAGAGGTCAAAGATATCCCTCTCATGCAACCCCGCAACCACAAAGCAAGAAGTCTCTTGTGTCCCCAACACACCTAATAGGTGCACTAGTTCGGCGAAGAGATAGTGAAATACAGGTGGTATGAATAAGTATGAGCAGTAGTAACGGCGCCAGAAAAGTGCTTGCCGGCGTGCAGTTGATGGTAGTAATATTGCAGGAAGTAAACAAGGAGTAAAACAGTAAACAAGCAGTGATAGCAGTATTTAGGAACAAGGCCTAGGGATCATACTTTCACTAGTGGACACTCTCAACATTGATCACATAACAGAATAAATAGATAGATGCTAGACTCTACACCCTCTTGTTGGATGATGAACACCACTAACGTGTAGGATTACACGAACCCTCAATGCCGGAGTTAACAAGCTCCACAATATTCAATGTTCATATTTAAATAACCTTAGAGTGCATGACAGATCAACATAACCAAACCAAGTACTAACATAGCATGCACACTTGTCACCTTCACACTACGAAAGGAGGAATAGATCACATCAATACTATCATAGCAATAGTTAACTTCATAATCTACAAGAGATCACAATCATAGCCTACGCCAAGTACTACACGATGCACACACTGTCACCATTACACCGTGCATGAGGAATAAACTACTTTAATAACATCACTAGAGTAGCACGCGAGATAAATTGTGATACAAAACACATTGCAATCATAAAGAGATATAAATAAGCACTTCACTATGCCATTCATAACGGTGAATAAGTATTCGTGAAATATAGCCTAAGATACCCACACGGTGCACACACTTGTCACCTTTACACACGTGGGACAAGGAGTCTCCGGAGATCACATAAGTAAAACCCACTTGACTAGCATAATGACATCTAGATTACAAGCATCATCATATGAATCTCAATCATGTAAGGCAGCTCATGAGATTATTGTATTGAAGCACATAGGAGAGAGATGAACCACATAGCTACCGGTACAGCCCCGAGCCTCGATGGAGAACTACTCCCTCCTCATGGGAGACAGCGGCGTTGATGAAGATGGCGGTGGTGTCGATGGAGAAGCCTTCCGGGGCACTTCCCCGTCCCGGCGGCGTGCCGGAACAGAGACTCCTGTCCCCCAGATCTTGGCTTCGCGATGGCGGCGGCTCTGGAAGGTTTCTCGTACCGTGGTTTTTTTTTCTCGAGGTTTTAGGTCAGGGACCTTTAAATAGGCCGAGAGGCGGAGTCGGAAGGTCAACGAGGCGACGACACAACAGGGGGGCGCGGCCCAGGCCCTGGCCGCGCTGCCCTATCATCTGGGCCCACCAGGGCTCCCCTCTGGTGGCTCTCGGGTGTTCTGGAAGCTTCGTGGAAAAATAGGATGCTGGGCATTGATTTCGTCCGATTCCGAGAATATTTCCTTACTAGGATTTCTGAAATCAAAAACAGCAGAAAACAGGAAATGGCCCTTCGGCATCTCGTCAATAGGTTAGTTCCGGAAAACGCATAAATATGACATAAAGTATGCATAAAACATGTAGATATCATCAATAATGTGGCATGGTACATAAGAAATTATCGATACGTCGGAGACGTATCAGCATCCCCAAGCTTAGTTCCTGCTCGTCCCGAGCAGGTAAACGATAACAAAGATAATTTACGGAGTGACATGCCATCATAACCTTGATCATACTATTGTAAGCATATGTAATGAATGCAGCGATCAAAACAATGGTAATGACATGAGTAAACAAATGAATCATAAAGCAAAGACTTTTCATGAATAGTACTTCAAGACAAGCATCAATAAGTCTTGCATAAGAGTTAACTCGTAAAGCAATAATTCAAAGTAGAGGTATTGAAGCAACACAAAGGAAGATTAAGTTTCAGCGGTTGCTTTCAACTTATAACATGTATATCTCATGGATATTGTCAATGTAAAGTAATATAACAAGTGTAATATGCAAGTATGTAGGAATCAATGCACAGTTCACACAAGTGTTTGCTTCTTGAGGTGGAGAGAGATAGGTGAGCTGACTCAACATAAAAGTAAAAGAAAGGTCCTTCGCGAGAGGGAAGCATTGATTGCTATATTTGTGCTAGAGCTTTGGTTTTGAAAACATGAAACAATTTTGTCAACGGTAGTAATAAAGCATATGTATCATGTAAATTATATCTTACAAGTTGCAAGCCTCATGCATAGTATACAAGTAGTGCCCGCACCTTGTCCTAATTAGCTGGGATTAACACGGATTATCATTGCATAACATATGTTTCAACCAAGTGTCACAAAGGGGTACCTCTATGCCGCCTGTACAAGGGTCTAAGGAGAAAGTTCGCATTTGGATTTCTCGCTTTTGATCATTCTTCAACTTAGACACCCATACCGGGACAACATAGATAACAGATAATGGTCTCCTCTTTTAAAGCTTAAGCATTCAACAACAGATAATATTCTCATAAGAGATTGAGGTTTTATGTCCAAACTGAAACTTCCACCATGATTCATGGCTTTAGTTAGCTGCCCAATGTTCTTCTCTAACGATATGCATACTCAAACCATTTGATTGTGAAAACCGCCCTTACTTCGAGACAAGACGGACATGCATAGCAACTCACATGATATTCAACAAAGAGTAGTTGATGGCGTCCCCGGGAACATGGTTATCGCACAACAAACAACTTAATAAGAGATAAAGTGCATAAGTACATATTCAATACCACAATAGTTTTTAAGCTATTTGTCCCATGAGCTATATATTGCAAAGGCGAATGATGGAAATTTAAAGGTAGCACTCAAGCAATTTACTTTGGAATGGCGGAGAAATACCATGTAGAAGGTAGGTATGGTGGACACACATGGCATAGTGGTTGGCTCAAGGATTTTGGATGCATGAGAAGTATTCCCTCTCGATACAAGGTTTAGGCTAGCAAGGTTATTTGAAACAAACACAAGGATGAACCGGTGCAGCAAAACTTACATAAAAGACATATTGTAAACATTATAAGACTCTACACCGTCTTCCTTGTTGTTCAAAACTCAATACTAGAAATTATCTAGACTTTAGAGAGACCAAATATGCAAACCAAATTTAGCAAGCTCTAGGTGTTTCTTCATTAATGGGTGCAAAGTATATGATGCAAGAGCTTAAACATGAGCACAACAATTGCCAAGTATCAAATTATTCAAGACATTTTAGAATTACTACATGTAGCATTTCCCAATTCCAACCATATAACAATTTAACGAAGAAGATTCAACCTTCGCCATGAATACTATGAGTAAAGCCTAAGGACATATTTGTCCATATGCAACAGCGGAGCGTGTCTCTCTCCCACACAATGAATGCTAGGATCCATTTTATTCAAACAAAAACAAAAACAACAAAAAACAGACGCTCCAAGTAAAGTACATAAGATGTGACCGAATAAAAATATAGTTTCAAGAGAAGAAACCTGATAAGTTGTCGATGAAGAAGGGGATGCCTTGGGCATCCCCAAGCTTAGATGCTTGAGTCTTCTTGAAATATGCAGGGATGAACCACCGGGGCATCCCCAAGCTTAGAGCTTTCACTCTTCTTGATCATAGTATATCATCCTCCTCTCTTGATCCTTGAAAACTTCCTCCACACCAAACTCGAAACAAACTCATTAGAGGGTTAGTGCATAATCAAAAATTCACATGTTCAGAGGTGACACAATCATTCTTAACACTTCTGAACATTGCACAAAGCTACTGGAAGTCAATGGAACAAAGAAATCCATCAAACATAGCAAAAGAGGCAATGCGAAATAAAAGGCAGAATCTGTCAAAACAGAACAGTCCGTAAAGACGAATTTTAAAGTGGCACCATACTTGCTCAGATGAAAATGCCCAAATTGAATGAAAGTTGCGTACATATCTGAGGATCACGCACGTAAATTGGCAGATTTTTCTGAGTTACCTACAGAGAATTCTGCCCAGATTCGTGACAGACAGAAATCTGTTTCTGCGCAGTAATCCAAATCTAGTATCAACTCTACTATCAAAGACTTTACTTGGCACAACAATGCAATAAAATAAGATAAGGAGAGGTTGCTACAGTAGTAACAACTTCCAAGACTCAAATATAAAACAAAAATTGCTGTAGTAAAAAAAACACATGGGTTATCTCCCAAGAAGTGCTTTCTTTATAGCCATTAAGATGGGCTCAGTAATTTCAATGATGCACTCCCAAGAAATAAGAGTTGAAGCAAAAGAGAGCATCAAGAAGCAAATTCAAAACACATTTAAGTCTAACATGCTTCCTATGCATAGGAATCTTGTAAATAAACAAGTTCATGAAGAGCAAAGTAACAAGCATAGGAAGGTAAAACCAGTGTAGCTTCAAAAATTTCAGCATATAGAGAGGTGTTTTAGTAACACGAAAATTTCTACAACCATATTTTCCTCTCTCATAATAATTTTCAGTAGCATCATGAACAAACTCAACAATATAAGTATCACATAAAGCATTCTTATTCACATGCATAAAAGTATCATTACTCTCCACATAAGCATAATCAATTTTATTAGTTGTAGTGGGAGCAAATTCAATAAAGTAGCTATCATTATTATTCTCATCATCAAATATAGGAGGCATATTGTAATCATAATTAAATTTATCCTCCATAACAGGCGGTACTAAAAGACTACTATCATTATAATCATCATAAATAGGAGGCAAAGTATCATCAAAGTAAATTTTCTCCTCAATGCTTGGGGGACTAAAAATATCATGCTCATCAAAGCCAGCTTCACCAAGCTTAAAATTTTCCATATCATTAGAAACAATGGTGTTCACAGCGTTCATACTAATATGTTCCATAGGTTTTTTAATTTTCGCATCAAACCATCCATGTCTTAAATCAGGAAATAGAATAAGAAGCTCATTGTTGTCCATTATGCCAAACTAGTGTAAACAAGAAACAAAAAGATGCAATTGTAGGATCTAAAGGAAATAGCTTCGAGCACTCACACAACGGCAACAGAAAAGTACTTATTACCTGGGACCGAAGTATGAATGACTTTTACCTTTCCTCCCCGGCAACGGCGCCAGAAAAGTGCTTGATGTCTACAGGTGCTTCTATTCTTGTAGACAGTGTTGGGCCTCCAAGAGCGAGAGGTTTGTAGAACAGCGAGCAAGTTTCCCTTAAGTGGATCACCCAAGGTTTATCGAACTCGGGGAGGAAGAGGTCAAAGATATCCCTCTCATGCAACCCCGCAACCACAAAGCAAGAAGTCTCTTGTGTCCCCAACACACCTAATAGGTGCACTAGTTCGGCGAAGAGATAGTGAAATACAGGTGGTATGAATAAGTATGAGCAGTAGTAACGGCGCCAGAAAAGTGCTTGCCGGCGTGCAGTTGATGGTAGTAATATTGCAGGAAGTAAACAAGGAGTAAAACAGTAAACAAGCAGTGATAGCGATATTTAGGAACAAGGCCTAGGGATCATACTTTCACTAGTGGACACTCTCAACATTGATCACATAACAGAATAAATAGATAGATGCTAGACTCTACACCCTCTTGTTGGATGATGAACACCACTAACCGTGTAGGATTACACGAACCCTCAATGCCGGAGTTAACAAGCTCCACAATATTCAATGTTCATATTTAAATAACCTTAGAGTGCATGACGGATCAACATAACCAAACCAAGTACTAACATAGCATGCACACTGTCACCTTCACACTACGAAAGGAGGAATAGATCACATCAATACTATCATAGCAATAGTTAACTTCATAATCTACAAGAGATCACAATCATAGCCTACGCCAAGTACTACACGATGCACACACTATCACCATTACACCGTGCAGGAGGAATAAACTACTTTAATAACATCACTAGAGTAGCACACGAGATAAATTGTGATACAAAACACATTGCAATCATAAAGAGATATAAATAAGCACTTCACTATGCCATTCATAACGGTGAATAAGTATTCCGTGAAATATAGCCTAAGATACCCACACGGTGCACACACTTGTCACCTTTACACACGTGGGACAAGGAGTCTCCGGAGATCACATAAGTAAAACCCACTTGACTAGCATAATGACATCTAGATTACAAGCATCATCATATGAATCTCAATCATGTAAGGCAGCTCATGAGATTATTGTATTGAAGCACATAGGAGAGAGATGAACCACATAGCTACCGGTACAGCCCCGAGCCTCGATGGAGAACTACTCCTCCTCATGGGAGACAGCAGCGTTGATGAAGATGGCGGTGGTGTCAATGGAGAAGCCTTCCGGGGGCACTTCCCCGTCCCGGCGGCGTGCTGGAACAGAGACTCCTGTCCCCCAGATCTTGGCTTCGCGATGGCGGCGGCTCTGAAAGGTTTCTCGTACCGTGGTTTTTTTTCTCTCGAGGTTTTAGGTCAGGGACCTTTAAATAGGCGGAGAGGCGGAGTCGGAAGGTCAACGAGGCGATGACACAACAGGGGGCGCGGCCCAGGCCCTGGCCGCGCCGCCCTATCATCTGGGCCCACCAGGGCTCCCCTCTGGTGGCTCTCGGGTGTTCTGGAAGCTTCGTGGAAAAATAGGATGCTGGGCATTGATTTCGTCCGATTCCGAGAATATTTCCTTACTAGGATTTCTGAAACCAAAAACAGGAGAAAACAGGAACTGGCCCTTCGGCATCTCGTCAATAGGTTAGTTCCGGAAAACGCATAAATATGACATAAAGTATGCATAAAACATGTAGATATCATCAATAATGTGGCATGGAACATAAGAAATTATCGATACGTCGGAAACGTATCAAAGTCTCATGACTATCACGTGATGATGACGCAGATTCTTCCGGTTGCAATCCGAGGTATAATGGATGACCATGTCCTTGCAACGCTGACTGGGCTCTGTAACTTCTTCGACGTCATAACTCGGAAGTCGATAAGCGTGAAGAAACTCGCAAGGCTCCGGGAAGAGATCGTGGTGATCCTATGTGAGCTTGAGATGTACTTCCCGCCTGCATTCTTTGACGTGATGGTCCATCTGTTGGTCCATATCATGGATGATATCGTCAGTCTAGGGCCGGCATTTTTACACAACATGATGCCGTTTGAAAGAATGAATGGGGTCATTAAAGGATACGTTCGTAACAGGTCACATCCGGATGGAAGCATCGTACAGGGCTGGCTCACCGAAGAGTGCATCTCTTTACGCACGAATTATCTAGACATCGAGGACCCAGTTGGTTTGCCTCAAAACAAGCACCTCCGCAGAGTTCGAGGGAGTAGGCCACAAAAATGGAAGGAAGGAACTGCACGTGCACATGTCCGGTCGGACTTCCGACTTTGACAGTGGCCAACTTAGTAGCGCTACAACACATTGACTTGATCGATCCTTGGTTGAAAGAGCACAAAACCATGATAGAGAACAGTGGCAAGCCGATGAAAGAGCACAACTCCTCTTTCGCGCGCTGGTTCAAAGACCACATTGATGCTAATCCCCCACCAATGGATTCTGACAAGGATAAACTAGTATTGGCCTTGTCACATGGCCCCACGCCCAACATCATGACTTACCAAGCGTACGATATCAACGGGTACACATTCTACACGGAAGAAAAAGACAAGAACAGTGTTTACCAGAACTCAGGGGTAACGATGGATTCCTGGACGGGTGACGTAAATACTAGATAGTATGGAAGAATCGAGGAAATCTGGGAGCTTAGCTACGCTGGGGAGAAAGTGCCGATGTTCCGTATCAGATGGGCTAAGAGCGTCACAAAAGAAGACCGGTATTTCACCACCATGTTTCTACCCGAAGCCAACAAATCAAAGTCCACGAACGCCACCGCGCGAGAATGAGCCATGGGTACTGGCAGAACACGTGCACCAATGCTTCTTCATAACCGACCCATCCAGGCCTAGCCGTGTTATCGTGAGGAGAGGCAAGAGGAACATCGTCGGAATGGATGGAGTCGCCAACGAGGAAGACTTCGAAGGACAAGTCGGAGACCCAATGATGGAAGAATCCGAGGACGAAGACACAACATACACCACAAGAAGAAGCAGGACCACGCTACCGAGGTCGGGTCGACCCTTCAAAAGAAGAAGTCACGACACGGGGCTAAATTATTCAACGACGAGCAAGAAAAGCAAGAAGAAAGCGAAACACTCTTCTCAATCGATGATGTAAAACTTTATTTGCAATCTATAACTCATATTTTGTGTAATTCATAACTACTCATATGGTCATGGCCAATATTTTATGTATGACTAATTAATATTGTGTTGGTCAATATTTTGTGTATGTATAACTCATTTTTTTGTAATGCATAATTAACTCATATTGCTTTGTTATTATCTTGAAAAGAGAAGGAAAAAAATAGTATAGGATTTGTGGGAAAAGAAAAGAAACATAAAAGAAAGTGAAAAGAAATAAAGAAAAGAATAAAAATAAAATAAAATAGAAAAGGAAATGGCCAGCCAGGGTTGGGGGACAAGTCCCAGGTATAGCCGGGCTCACCTTATTGCCGGCGCACCACCTGTTTGGTTCGCCGGGGGTATAATTGTCCCCGGCGAACCAATCATGTGGTGCGCCGGCAATAAGGTGGGTTCGGCTATAGCTGGGACTTAACCGCTGCGCGACCCTCTTCTCCCTCCCCATTCCCAATCGAGCGCCACCGCCACTGTCGATCTCGAGCGCCGCCGCCACCGTCGATCTCGAGCGCCGTCGCGCGGAAGCCCTGGACCAAGAGACCTCGCTGCACGCCGGAGCTGCCGCGCAAGGAGGAGCAGGGCATCGCCGCGGAGAGGAGGGGGAGGGCGTCACGCGCCAGCCACCGTCGCCACTGTCGCCGAGAGGAGGAGGGCGTTGCGCGCCGGCCACCGTCCCGGAGAGGAGCAGCAGGGCGTCGCCACCATCGCCGTTGGTAAGAATCCCTCTCCCTTCCCCTCTTCCTTCCCCTATCCATCCCCCTCTTCCTTCCCTCTCCCTGCCTCCGATTCTTGCTTTAGTTCTTGCGAGTAGGTCTTGCAATGAGCCGATTGAATTTGTACATTGAATTGGCTGGTTGATATAGCAATAATGCTTGGTTGATATAGCAATAATGCTCTCCGGTTCATTTAAAAAATGATGAAATGAACACTTTAGGGTTCAATTCATTCTATGTTTCATTTAAAACAAAATGAAAATGATGTACATGGTTCTCTGGTTCATTTAGTTTAGGAGTAGCTATAGTAGTAGGGTGTTTTTATGCTATGGTTTATGATGAAAATAAAAACTAGACACTAAGCAAGTATGTTAGTTCTTCATTAAACGAAAATGAAAATGAAAATGAAAATGGTTTTGCTAGATGCCCTGTGACTTCTTCTCGGTTCAATTCATTCTTTTAAATGTGAAAATGAAAATAAAAATGCTTGCAGTACCTAGGTAGCTAGGCAGTAGGGTTTTTTGGTTATGCTAATGCCAATTCGTATAAATTAAAGTAACAATTAAGCTCTCTGCTTTGAAACTAAACCAATTTTAAAATGAAATGCAAGATGCAATGCTTATGCTAATAATATGATGGTTCTCTGGTTAAAATAATTTAGTAGGTTTAGTTAATAAAATTTGCTAGCAGTACATGGTTCATTTAAATGAAATGAACACTAGTTGGCAGTAGCAAATGCTACTACTGGTTTAGCTACTCGGTTTAAAATTAAAATGTTGCTTAGTTCATGTTGCTTAGGTATTTAGTTCATTAGGTGGAGTTCATTGTCTGGTTAGTATTTAGGGTTTCAATTTATATTTACTAAATGCTTTATATACTAAATGCTTCTGGTTTGCTTCTGGTTGAGATGGAAATGCAAAATGCGGTAGCTAGCTAGGTTCATTTAGTTGATTTATGTTGGTTTACACATTCTTGATTCATGTTTATTAAATTTTTAGGGTTCATATATAGCAAGAATGCATTCTCTGGTTCATTTAAATGCCTAATGAAATGCATTCTCTGGTTCATGCTAATAACAAAAATGAAATGCTAATATACAAAATGAATTGCTTCCAGTGTAGGTGTTGCATGCTCATGCTCATAACATGAATGAAATGCAAAATTGCTTGCTCATGCTCATGCTCCTAACAAGAATGAAATGCAAAAATGCTGCCATAAATTGCTACTGGTTAAAAATGCTCAATTGTTTGGTTCAAAATGCTCATGCATGCTCACTTGGTTGTAAATAAATTTGGTTCAAAATGAAAATGCATCATTACCTACTGCCAAAAAAAGAAAATGAAATAGAGGTTTGGTTCAAAATTAATTTTACTTGCAGTAGCTAAAATGAAAATTGATTTTGTTTAGTTAATTGGCCAGTGCATGTACAAGGTGAAGGAATGTCACTTTAGTTCCACTTATTTGTACACCTTTTTCACTCATTTGTATTTCTCATAGCATTCATATCATGGATTAGTTTTCTGGACCCCAAGTAATTCCCTGAAGCTTATGTATATATAATGTATTTGGTTTCTCTGTTGGGGGGTATATGATTGTGGTGCCCCTGTTTGGATGATTTTATTCACATATTTTTCTTGCTGTGATAAATTGATGACCCATTTACTTGATGTACATGCTTCTCTGGAAATGAATTGGGGTTTTTTATTATAGTGGAAATGCTACTGGTGGTATTTAAATGCTGATGCTATGCATGCTCGTCTGCCGTGCATGTTGCTGTTATGGTTATGGTTATGGTGATGGTTGAGCTAAATGAACATGCTGATTATGGTGATGGTTGAGCTCCGGTGAAAATGAAGTTGTTATATATATGTTTGCATTTCACGTTACAGGGATTGAGTTGCTATTGAGTGCCGGAATGTCGATTCATTTCCGTTCCGGCAATTCTAGCACTCGGCATGACCAATTTTTAGCAAAGGTCATGCCGAATTTTTCCGTCAATTCTAACTCTTTTTCATCTTCTATTAGTGCAAGCCACCATGGCGTCTCAAGAAGAATTAGAGGAGCACTACAATAGGCACTTCTTTAGGACAGAGGAGGATGCCCAGGCCGCTAGTGTTGGCGGCGACGAGGACCATGAGATGGAGGATGACGCTGGGGGTAGTGCCGACGAGCCAAGCGGCAACGAGGCAAGCGACGCCGCCGGGGGTAGTACCTACGCGCCAAGCGGCGACGAGGCAACCGGCGCCGCCGGGGGTGGCGGCGAGACAAGCGGCGACGATCCTAGCGGCGCCGCCGGGAGTAGTGGCACCGGGACAAGTGGTTCCAAGAGGCCGCGGAAGGCAAGGCGCCAAAACACGGTCGGCATCGGCAGAGACACAGTCGAAGAGGTGGACCCCGCCAGTGGTTTGCCGGTGGAGCCTAAGGATGTTGCCAAGGGGTACGGCAACCAACTGGCATGTATCCTCCGAGAGGTCGTCAATCTCAACGAGATGGACCTCCGAGCCGAGAACAAAGCGCCTTTGCGAGCCCAGCTCATTGCGAGGTTGCACGCACGATACAAGTTCCTAGGCGACTACGCCTCCAGTCATCAAACCAACAACATTGTGAACTCACAAGCCCTCCCGAAGTTCACCAAACACCTCGGCAGCTATAAGTACATGGTGCGGAAGCTGATTGCTGAGGGCAAAGGTTTCGAAGAGGTCCACTCCGCCTTTCCGCATGTCTCCCAGGCGGACTTTGATGCTTTTGTGGCCAATAAAGAGCTACAAGCAACCAAGAATCGCAAGTTGTGGGGGAAGGAAATGCAGGAGCTTAACATCGGCAACCACAACCTTGGGAGCCGTGGGTACGAGGGAAAGGAGCCCTATTGGGCGAAGGAGGACGAGGCGTATGTAAATGCCGGCATTGAGAACCCCTGGCTCAAGTACAAGGACCCGCTTGAAAGAAGATTCATCAGGTCCCGGTACCATAAGAAGAAACTAACCGGGGAACTTGTCACGGACCCGAAGGTCGTAACCGACATAATTTGGTTCACGAACGACAAGAAGGTCCTGGCGTTGGAGAAAAAACTCGGTAAGCAATTTACCGGTTTAATTAGATCAAGTATCGTTCATATAATAGTAGCAACATTTCTAAATGGTTCGCGTTTCTTCCGCAGGAAGAAGAAAGACAAAGACTTTCTCAATGTGACGAAGGCTCCTCCTCCCAGGGCGTCGACGGGCGGGGTAGCTCGGGACAAGCCTCTCGTACGGGCGCTAAACATCGTTAATGAGCATTCACCGACGAGAAGGCCGCATAGAGGCCGTGTGGCTGGCGCCGGTACAGGCTACAAGCATGGTCACTACGGCTTGTCGTCCGCGGCCGATAAAAATGCGCGCGGTGAGAGGAAGCAGCGGGAGGCGGAGGAAATGAGGGAGTCAATCCTAGCCCAAGTCCAAGCTGGTTTGGTACCGCAACCGGTACCGCAACTCAAAGCTACGCTCGTACCTGAAGTCAAAGCTAAAGTCGCCGCTCAGTCCAAGCAGATTTCGACGCTCTACACGCGTGGTATGAGGGTGGCAAACAAGCCCCCCCCGCCCCCCGAAAATGCAAGTGGTTAGCTTCGACGGCAGCAACTCGATGGCGCCGCCGTCCGCCGGCAATGACAATGTTATAATGGAGACTCCTCCGGCCGCCGGCAATGTCGCCGGTGCTAGGGATTCACCGTCCATGCCGGGTAGCAGCCCCTCCGTCACTTGCACGCCCGCCGCCGCATGTGCCGGCCCGTCGACATTAGCCGAGCTCAACGCCCTCACGGTAATTAACTAATGTGTACATCAAGTTAATATATTAGTTTCGTCATCCTTGCCCTCTCTCTAACGCCATACACATGTTCTCGCAGGCGCTCCGAACGCCATGCACCTTCCTGATGAGAGTAAACGACGAACTCAAAGACGTCGCGAGGGGTCCATCCTTCGGCCCCTGGATAAGAAGTGGCACACACGAGATATGGTGGATGACGTTTACCGGGTTGAAGTGGATCGGGCGTTACCGGGCTATGAGGATTTGTTTCCTCCTAATCAACCGCATGGTGCCGATGACGATAGCCCGTTGAATCTGGCCTCACTGAAGGGTTGGGTACTGCTATGGCCGAAGACCCTAATTCGGATCAACACCTACTCGGGGTCGATGGCAAGCAAAGACAAGCACCTTGCGGCGCCACATGTCAGCGTCCCTCCACGACAGCCAGCGGCGCCGGTGGTCATCGCCCCACCGAACGGCCGGCTGCGCCGGAGGTCGGCGCCCCCACCACAACAGCCAGCTGCGCCAGAGGCCGAGGAATACGAACGTGAGAACTTCCAATGGGATATTCCTACGTCTTCACAAGTTGTCCATGAGGATGCGCCGGCCTTGAAATATGTGTGCTCCAAGAAGCTGTTCGATTCTCAAGAAACGGCTGAGGAGGAAAATCCTGAGGAGGTCGCCACCGCCGCCGTCAAAAATATGCTGAGCCCAAACACACTCCGTGCTATGGCCACTACGGCGATGGATGGTCCAGCACTACAACCCAAGAAGAGGAAGAGGGCAAATAAGAAGGACGCCCAAGACAAGGCGGCGGCCAAATCCAAGGACAAGGTCCCACTCCTTGACAAGTTGCCAAACAATTGGCGACCTCTGCATCACTTGGGTGAACCGATGCTGCTGGAGCATGTCCTGAAGAAACTCACCTCGGATATGAGGAGCTTGCATGAGACCTGTCGAGCATGTGGAGAACCTTCTTCTCAAATCAAAAGATCCTGGTTACCCTCTCTTCGTGGCGAAGGTGCCAACTGGCATGAACTTCGTCGAGAAGTACCCCGCGAACTTGTGCTTCATCCGGTTCAACGATATCTTCAGCATCTATCGCATGCAAGCGCTCCACTTTAGTGTGGTTCGCCTAGTTGCTCTTAGCTTGTCTTCCCAGATTGTTAAGGAGGGGACGCCGACCATCACGATAATGGACCCCTTCTATATGCGAGAGAGCATCGTCACGCAACGCCGGGGATCGCGCGATTGCCACCCAAGCAGTCGAGGATTTCATGCTGGCGAACATTAAGAAGGGTGCCATTCTCATCCCTTACTTCCCCGAGTAAGTAATCACTCGCTAGTCCCCCATCACCATTCTATCCTATATCTCCATTTGCATTTCCAAAGGTTAATCCGTGTGTTTTCCGCAGAGACAAGTTCTGCACCCTCATCGTCGTGCACCCGCAACACTCGCATGCAGTCTATCTCGACTCGGGTAGGGACCGCAAGAAAGACTACACCCACATCAGGGACCTTCTCAATGATGCTCTCACCGGCTTCGCCAACAAGGCAGGCCCCCTCAAAGTAGAGAGGAAATCCCGAGGAGGCTTGGTCTTAACCCACACAACCAACTTCCCCGCCTCGGGCGATCGACGCAAGACAATGGGATGGACGCGTGGTACGTCATCCTTCGGATGCAGGAGTACATAAAGTAAGCGGATGACATGTTGCTGCCGGAGAATCTCGGAAACAGGTTTGCAAACATGGCGGATGTCCCCGATAGAGAGATTAGAAAGAAACTGGGGTCGCATCCAGCAGTTCATTTGCACGGTAATCCTGCAGGATGTCAACGCTAGGTCTGGCGAGTTCTTCTACGGCTATGGTCTACCACCTAATGACGAGATAGAACTCCGCTTGGAGATGTCGCGTGATGAGAGGCCGTTCAACTCGCTTGAGGGCTGCCGTCCATTCCCCCTAGGCGTACAACCTGATCCTACGACGGGAACACTTGCTAAAGCTTGAACGATATGTCCTTGAACTTCCGTATTGTAATAATTGCTATATATTCTAATAGAATCGACTTGTTGCTTTTATTTAGTTGTATGAATGTGCATGTGAATATGTGTCTATAGTTTCATTTACTTTGCTATATATTTCAAGATTATGGCGTAGATAGCTTAATAATTATTTGCATTACTTGCCTCGTATTTGGAGTTCGCCGATGATTAGAATGTTCGGTCACTCGTACACTCAGGGGTGGAGCCAGTGAGCCTTGGTGCGACGGCCACAAGTACCAATCTCTTGTGCATCCTACCTAGCCTCACTGACTCCATCCCTGGATGTTAATATTTGTTTCGACCGACAAAGTATGAGGAACGCTATTTAATTCGTACTACTTGTCTTTTATTTGAGTCCGCACTTCTTAATTGCATTGGCCGATGATTAAAATGTTCGGTCACTTGTACACTGTGGGGTGATATGTCTCCAATGTATCGATAATTTCTTATGTTCCATGCCACATTATTGATGTTATCTACATGTTTTATGCACACTTTATGTCATATTCGTGCATTTTCTGGAACTAACCTATTAACAAGATGCCGAAGTGCCGGTTGCTATTTTCTCGCTGTTTTTGGTTTCAGAAATCCTAGTAAAGAAATATTCTCGGAATTGGACGAAATCAACGCCTGGGTTCCTATTTTGCCCGGAAGCATCCAGAACACACGAGAACCGCCGGAGAGGGGCACGAGGCCCACCAAACCCTAGGCCGGCGCGGCCGGGGGGCCCGCGCCACCCTATGGTGTGGGCACCCCTTCGACCCTCCGGCGCCGCCTCTTCGCCTATTTAAAGCCTCCGTCGCGAAAACCCCGATACGTTCGACGAAACCCACGTAAACCTTCCGGAGCCGCCGCCATCGCGAAGCCAAGATCCGGGGGACAGGGAGTCTCCGTTCCGGCACGCCGCCGGAACGGGGAAGTGCCCCTGGAAGGCTTCTCCATCAACACCGCTGCCATCTCCACCGCCATCTTCATCACCGCTGCTGCTTCCATGAGGAGGGAGTAGTTCTCCATCGAGGCTCGGGGCTGTACCGGTAGCTATGTGGTTAATCTCTCTCCTATGTGCTTCAATACAATAATCTCATGAGCTGCCTTACATGATTGAGATTCATATGATGATGCTTGTAATCTAGATGTCGTTATGCTAGTCAAGTGAATTTTACTCATGTGATCTCCGGAGACTCCTTGTCCCACGTGTGTAAAGGTGACAGTGTGTGCACCGTGTGGGTCTCTTAGGCTTTATTTCACAGAATACTTATTCACTGTTGAATGGCATAGTGAGGTGCTTATTTATATCTCTTTATGATTGCAATGTGTTTTGTATCACAATTTATCTATGTGCTACTCTAGCAATGTTATTAAAGTAGTTTTATTCCTCCTGCACGGTGTAATGGTGACAGTGTGTGCATCCGTGTTAGTACTTGGTTTATGCTATGATTATGATCTCTTGTAGATTATGAAGTTAACTATTGCTATGATAGTATTGATGTGTACTATTCCTCCTACATAAGCATGAAGGTGACAGTGTGTGCATGCTATGTTAGTACTTGGTTTAGTCGAATTGATCTTTCATGCACTCTAAGGTTATTTAAATATGAACATTGAATTGTGGAGCTTGTTAACTCCGGCATTGAGGGTTCGTGTAATCCTACACAATGTGTTCATCATCCAACAAGAGTGTAGAGTATGCATTTATCTATTCCGTTATGTGATCAATGTTGAGAGTGTCCACTAGTGAAAGTCTAATCCCTAGGCCTTGTTCCTAAATCATCGCTATCGCTGCTTGTTTATTGTTTCTTCGTGTTACTACTCGCTGCAATACTACCACCATCAACTACACGCCGACAAGCTATTTTCCGGCACCGTTGCTACTTGCTCATACTTATTTATACCACCTGTATTTCACTATCTCTTCGCCGAACTAGTACACCTATTAGGTGTGTTGGGGACACAAGAGACTTCTTGCTTTGTGGTTGCGGGGTTGCATGAGAGGGATATCTTTGACCTCTTCCTCCCCGAGTTCGATAAACCTTGGGTGATCCACTTAAGGGAAAACTTGCTGCTGTTCTACAAACCTCTCGCTCTTGGAGGCCCAACACCGTCTACGAGGAAAAGGAGGGGCGTAGACATCAAGCTATTTTCACGGCGCCGTTGCCGGGAGGAAAGGTAAAAGGTACTCACACTCCGGATCTCGGCTACTAAGCTATTTTCGCCGTTGTAAGTACTCGAAGCTATTTCCTTTAGATCCTGTAATTGCATCTTTTTGTTTCTTGTTTACACTAGTTTGGCATAATGGACAAGAATGAGCTTCTATTTCTATTTCCTGATTTAAAACATGGATTGTTTGATGCGAAAATTAAAAAACCTATGGAATCTTATTTGCATGCTGGTAGTAATATTAGTATGAACGCTTTGAACACCATTGTTGATAATAATATGGAAAGTTCTAAGCTTGGGGAAGCTGGTTTTCATGATCTTTTTAGTCCCCCAAGCACTGAGGAGAAAATTTACTTTGATGATACTTTGCCTCCTATTTATGATAATGATATTAGTCTTTTGTTACCACCTGTTATGGAGGAGAAATTTGATTATGATTACAATATGCCTCCTATATATGATAGCTACTTTGTTGAATTTGCTCCCACTATTACTAATAAAATTGATTATGCTTATGTGGAGAGTAATAATTTTATGTATGAGACTCATGATAAGAATGCTTCATGTGATAGTTATATTGTTGAGTTTGCTCATGATGCTACTGAAAGTTATTATGAGAGAGGAAAACATGGTTGTAGAAATTTTCATGTTACTAAAACACCTCTCTATGTGCTAAATTTTTTGAAACTACACTTGTTTTATCTTCCTGATCTTGTCACTTTGCTCTTCATAAATTTATTTGTGTACAAGATTCCTCTTCATAGGAAGCATGTTAGACTTAAATGTGTTTCTAATTTGCCTCTTGATGCTCTCTTTTGCTTCAAATACAATTTCTTGCGAGTGCATCATTAAAACTGCTGAGCCCATCTTAATGGCTATAAAGAAAGAACTTCTTGGGAGATAACCCATGTATTATTTTGCTACAGTACTTTGTTTTACATTTGTATCTTGGAAGTTGTTTACTACTGTAGCAACCTCTCCTTATCTTAGTTTTGTGTTTTGTTGTGCCAAGTAAAGTCGTTGATAGAAAAGTTCATACTAGATTTGGATTACTGCGCAGTTTCAGATTTCTTTGCTGTCACGAATCTGGGCAAAATTCTCTGTAGGTAACTCATAAAATTATGCCAATTTACGTGAGTGATCCTCAGATATGTACGCAACTTTCATTATATTTGAGCATTTTCATCTGAGCAAGTCTGGTGCCATTTTAAAATTCGTCTTTACGGACTGTTCTGTTTTGACAGATTCTGCCTTTTATTTCACATTGCTTCTTTCGCTGTGTTGGGTGGATTTCTTTGTTCCATTACCTTCCAGTAGCTTTATGCAATGTCCAGAAGTGTTAAAAATGATTGTGTCACCTCTGAACATGTTAATTTTTATTGTGCACTAACCCTCTAATGAGTTGTTTCGAGTTTGGTGTGGAGGAAGTTTTCAAGGATCAAGAGAGGAGTATGATGCAACATGATCAAGGAGAGTGAAAGCTCTAAGCTTGGGGATGCCCGGTGGTTCACCCCTGCATATTCTAAGAAGACTCAAGCGTCTAAGCTTGGGGATGCCCAAGGCATCCCCTTCTTCATCGACAACATTATCAGGTTCCTCCCCTGAAACTATATTTTTATTCCGTCACATCTTATGTGCTTTGCTTGGAGCGTCGGTTTGTTTTTGTTTTTGTTTTGTTTGAATAAAATGGATCCTAGCATTCACTTTATGGGAGAGAGACACGCTCCGCTGTAGCATATGGACAAGTATGTCCTTAGTTTCTACTCATAGTATTCATGGCGAAGTTTCTTCTTCGTTAAATTGTTATATGGTTGGAATTGGAAAATGATACATGTAGTAATTGCTATAAATGTCTTGGGTAATGTGATACTTGGCAATTGTTGTGCTCATGTTTAAGCTCTTGCATCATATGCTTTGCACCCATTAATGAAGAAATACAAAGAGCATGCTAAAATTTGGTTTGCATATTTGGTTTCTCTAAGGTCTAGATAATTTCTAGTATTGAGTTTGAACAACAAGGAAGACGGTGTAGAGTCTTATAATGTTTACAATATGTCTTTTATGTGAGTTTTTCTCGCACCGGTTCATCCTTGTGTTTGTTTCAAATAAGCCTTGCTAGCCTAAACCTTGTATCGAGAGGGAATACTTCTCATGCATCCAAAATACTTGAGCCAACCACTATGCCATTTGTGTCCACCATACCTACCTACTACATGGTATTTTTCCGCCATTCCAAAGTAAATTGCTTGAGTGCTACCTTTAAAATTCCATCATTCACCTTACAATATATAGCTCATGGGACAAATAGCTTAAAAACTATTGTGGTATTGAATATGTACTTATGCACTTTATCTCTTATTAAGTTGCTTGTTGTGCGATAACCATGTTCACTGGGGACGCCATCAACTATTCTTTGTTGAATTTCATGTGAGTTGCTATGCATGTTCGTCTTGTCTGAAGTAAGAGCGATCTACCACCTTATGGTTAAGCATGCATATTGTTAGAGAAGAGCATTGGGCCGCTAACTAAAGCCATGATCCATGGTGGAAGTTTCAGTTTTGGACAAATATCCTCAATCTCAAATGAGAAAATTATTAATTGTTGTTACATGCTTATGCATAAAAGAGGAGTCCATTATCTGTTGTCTATGTTGTCCCGGTATGGATGTCTAAGTTGAGAATAATCAATAGCGAGAAATCCAATGCGAGCTTTCTCCTTAGACCTTTGTACAGGCGGCATAGAGGTACCCCTTTGTGACACTTGGTTAAAACATGTGCATTGTGATGATCCGGTAGTCCAAGCTAATTAGGACAAGGTGCGGGCACTATTAGTATACTATGCATGAGGCTTGCAACTTGTAAGATATAATTTACATGATACATATGCTTTATTACTACCGTTGACAAAATTGTTTCATGTTTTCAAAATCAAAGCTCTAGCACAAATATAGCAATCGATGCTTTTCCTCTATGGAGGACCATTCTTTTACTTTCATTGTTGAGTCGAGTTCACCTATTTCTCTCCACCTCAAGAAGCAAACACTTGTGTGAACTGTGCATTGATTCCTACATACTTGCATATTGCACTTATTATATTACTCTATGTTGACAATATCCATGAGATATACATGTTACAAGTTGAAAGCAACCGCTGAAACTCAATCTTCCTTTGTGTTGCTTCAATACCTCTACTATGAATTATTGCTTTATGAGTTAACTCTTATGCAAGACTTATTGATGCTTGTCTTTAAGTACTATTCATGAAAAGTCTTTGCTTTATGATTCAGTTGTTTACTCATGTCATTTACATTGTTTTGATCGCTGCATTCATTACATATGTTTACAATATGATCAAGTTTATGATGGCATGTCACTTCAGAAATTATCTGTGTTATCGTTTTACCTGCTCGGGACGAGCAGAACTAAGCTTGGGGATGCTGATATGTCTCCAACATATCGATAATTTCTTATGTTCCATGCCACATTATTGATGTTATCTACATGTTTTATGCACACTTTATGTCATATTCGTGCATTTTCTGGAACTAACCTATTAACAAGATGCCGAAGTGTCAGTTGCTGTTTTCTGCTGTTTTTGGTTTCAGAAATCCTAGTAAAGAAATATTCTCGGAATTGGACGAAATCAACGCCGAGGTTCCTATTTTGCCCGGAAGCATCCAGAACACACGAGAACCGCCAGAGAGGGGGCACAGGCCCACCAAACCCTAGGCCGGCGCGGCCAGGGGGGGCCCGCGCCACCCTATGGTGTGGGCACCCCTTCGACCCTCTGGCGCCGCCTCTTCGCCTATTTAAAGCCTCCGTCGCGAAAACCCTGATACGTTCGACGAAACCCACGTAAACCTTCCGTAGCCGCCGCCATCGCGAAGCCAAGATCCGGGGGACAGGAGTCTCCGTTCCGGCACGCCGCCGAACGGGGAAGTGCCCCGGAAGGCTTCTCCATCGACACCGCTGCCATCTCCACCGCCATCTTCATCACCGCTGCTGCTCCCATGAGGAGGAGTAGTTCTCCATCGAGGCTCGGGGCTGTACCGGTAGCTATGTGGTTAATCTCTCTCCTATGTGCTTCAATACAATAATCTCATGAGCTGCCTTACATGATTGAGATTCATATGATGATGCTTGTAATCTAGATGTCGTTATGCTAGTCAAGTGAATTTTACTCATGTGATCTCCGGAGACTCCTTGTCCCACGTGTGTAAAGGTGACAGTGTGTGCACCGTGTGGGTCTCTTAGGCTATATTTCACATAATACTTATTCACTGTTGAATGGCATAGTGAGGTGCTTATTTATATCTCTTTATGATTGCAATGTGTTTTGTATCACAATTTATCTATGTGCTACTCTAGCAATGTTATTAAAGTAGTTTTATTCCTCCTGCACGGTGTAATGGTGACGGTGTGTGCATCCGTGTTAGTACTTGGTTTATGCTATGATTATGATCTCTTGTAGATTATGAAGTTAACTATTGCTATGATAGTATTGATGTGTACTATTCCTCCTAGATAAGCATGAAGGTGACAAGTGTGCATGCTATGTTAGTACTTGGTTTAGTCGAATTGATCTTTCATGCACTCTAAGGTTATTTAAATATGAACATTGAATTGTGGAGCTTGTTAACTCCGGCATTGAGGGTTCGTGTAATCCTACACAATGTGTTCATCATCCAACAAGAGTGTAGAGTATGCATTTATCTATTCTGTTATGTGATCAATGTTGAGAGTGTCCACTAGTGAAAGTCTAATCCCTAGGCCTTGTTCCTAAATATCGCTATCGCTGCTTGTTTCATCGTTTTATCGTGTTACTACCGCTCGCAATACTACCACCATCAACTACACGCCAGACAAGCTATTTTTCGGCACCGTTGCTACTGCTCATACTTATTTATACCACCTGTATTTCACTATCTCTTCGCCGAACTAGTACACCTATTAGGTGTGTTGGGGACACAAGAGACTTCTTGCTTTGTGGTTGCGGGGTTGCATGAGAGGGATATCTTTGACCTCTTCCTCCCTGAGTTCGATAAACCTTGGGTGATCCACTTAAGGGAAAACTTGCTGCTGTTCTACAAACCTCTACTCTTGGAGGCCCAACACTGTCTACAGGAAAAGGAGGGGGCGTAGACATCATGGGGCCCCGGACTTACCAGTCCAGAACTCCTGTTATGCATACAATTTCACGATCCCAAGATCATTCCATCGTGAATACATAACCGAACTGATACCAGATTACATCATCCATTACAGTACCGAGATAACATTAATACGGAAGTCTTACATCCTAGGCCATCAAGGCCGAAGTTTAACAAACAGCAGCGGAATTTATTTGACTCCAAACAGCGGTGGAACCCAAATCAGGCCTTTACCCTACAGGCGACTGACTGGGAGAGCGTCCTAGTTCGCGTCTTCGGCGTTGTACTCTTCTTCTTCGTAGTACTCCTCTTCAAAGTCTGGCCAAGTAAATAGCCAGGACAACAATGCCAATGAGTATGTTTGAATGTACTCGCAAACCACCTTAGAGAGAAATAAAGGATATGCAGTATGGCAGTAGCAAGGAACAGGCACTAACTAAGGCGACAAAGGAGCGAGAGGTAGTTTCTCTCGAGAGTATGACATCTCTATATCTTTGTTGAAAAACCTTTTTGAAAATAAGTTTTCTTCTGAAGACTAATAGGTAAGGAGGACCCATTTTCATTCCCGGTCATCGGAGTGACCAAAACACTTTCATCTTTCCACCGTACCTATCAGGTACATCTCCACCCGATCCCACTGGTATATTTTCCGTACCTCCTGGTACATTTCCAAAACCTTTTTGGAAAACACTTTTGTAAAACAAAACTTTCCTTTAATGCCAAGCAGCTTCCATTCCCACGTCCATAACCGCGGACATGGCTATTCGAATAGTTTTACACTCTGCAGAGGTTGTACACTTTCCCCACAAGATCCGAATACTTATCGTGTGGGCATCATCCCTGCATAACAACATATGCCACGACAAGTACCCGATCGCAGTTTTTCGCTTGCTCGCCTTAGCCTAAGACATGCCGCCTAGAGTTGTACCTCCCAACACCGCAGTCCGAGGGCTGTCCAGGAGTAGCAAAGTCCCCAGCTAACTTGACCCTCCGGAATGCCGCGACCAACTGCGGGGCATATTTCAATGGGAGCTCATAGGTTGTACCCCTGCCATCGATACGCAATGGAAAGGCGTCCCCAGTTCGTCGGGAGGCCACGGTCGATAGGTGTCCATGTTCGGACTACCCCTTACACTTGCAGGACCCAAACTAAGGCGAGACAAACTACTACGCTGCGCCCCGTCCCACTAAAGGGTAATGTGGTTGTACTGGCTAGGTCCGGTTAGGTACTCGGTCACCAAAGTTTTTCGAAAACAATTTTCTCCACTTGCCTCCAGCAACTTTTCTTCCCAAAAACCTTTTCCTTTTCATAAACTCACACTTGGGCATGGCTACCCCATTCCAAGGTTTTCGAAACACTTCTTTTCTTGAAAACATTTTTCACAAACCTTTTTAAAGAGGGCTCCCGACCTATAGTCCGACTTTTCTTTGAAAAGCAGCGACAAGGATGATAAGGTGCTACGCACCATATCACTAGCAAGTGTGTGATCAGTAGGTAACACGAGGCTGCACCCGTAATGGTGGAATAATAAAACTTCGAGTGGCGGAACCACTCACATAAATAAATAAAAGACATGCAATTTAACAAAACCTGTGATAATGCAAGAGTAAGATAATTAGGGTGAGACATGCATCAAGAGGTGGCTTGCCTTGATCAGCAAAGTGTCCCTGGCCTTCTTCCTCAAATCCTCCAAATTCACCTCCTCATTTATTTCCGGCGGCGTTCGAATCTAGCGTCACAAAATAAAAAAGAAACAAGCACACACCGAATCAACAAACCATTCCAGAATAGTGCACACAAAAATTTGGTAAAATCACAGTATGTAAAGGTTCACAAATGCAAGCTACTGAAAGTGGTTTCAAATTTATGATTTTTAAAACAAAAGATATGATTTTTACAATTCCAGAAATGACTTAAGAACCATTTAAATGGTCTAAATCTTTCTGTGAGTCACAAAAATACATGCAGCATACCTACTGAAAGCTAACAAAATGTATAACACACTTGCACAAGAATCACTTGCAAATAATTTTTTAAATAATTTAGAAAATTTAAATGAGACAGAAACCAGAGCACACAAATAGCTATCCACACCAGTATCAGAGCATCACCAACCAAAACCAATCATACCTATGGATAGCTGAAACTAAATTTGATCTAACCCCACTGGTTTGGTATTTTTTTCGTTTGTAAAAGAATTTACAAATTTCAAATACTAAAAAGGTATGCTGTTTCAGTAATAAAATATCCAGAATTAAACTACCACTATGAAAAATATTCCCTTTGGAACAATAGTACCCTATAAGTACATCTACCAGTAGCCCTTGGATTTGCTTCAATATCATGAGTAATTTTTGAATTAAAAATCATTGAAGGGCTCTCTGGACAAATTTTACTTTGCTAACCAAACAAAATCCAGGAAGATTTTGCATGTATGACCAGCGTCAAACGAAAGGTACTCACATCTACATCACAACAAAATTTACCTCATGCAAAAATGGCTAGTACAACCATCACACGAAATAAAATACCTAATCTGTAACATTTTAGGGTTTAATTTATTGGCATAGATTTACAACACTAAAACACATGCATGAATTTATTTGTGGTAGAGATTTCATTTGTGAGCATCCAGAAATTTGAATCACCCAATTTGGTTCATCGAGGAATTTATGGAATTTCAAAAGCTACCGCATATATCACTGGCAGATTTATCTTAAGCTGACAGGAAAAAGGAAACGGGCCGGTGGGGTTGCGCGGCCCAGTTCATCCGCAGGCCGGGCCAACTTTGGCCGGGGATGCGCGGGAGGCCAGGATTCGAACGGCGGGGACGTGGCGGGCCACGTTGGCCTGCGGGCCCCGGCCAGACATGCATGCACGAGGAGGTTTTCTCCTTCCTCGCGACGCAGAGCGCCGGCGGAACCCTGGCTACAGCGTGAGGTGGTAGAGGCTCACCTAGGGACTTCTGCAAGCGATGGAGAGCGGCGGAGGAAGTGCGGTGGAGTCGGCGCCGAGTAGGGAACCCACCGGGAGCTGCATGCACGCCGGAGTTCAGGGCGGCGACGGTGACGGCCGTGTCGGTGTGAAGACGATGTCGACGTCTGCAGGGCTCCCTGGAGAAAAAGGAGAGCACGGTGAGGGAGAGCTGGAGGAGGTGAGTGCGTGGGCGCAGAGAGAAAGAAGAACGGGTGGCGGAGTCGACAGCGACCCACACCGTAGTGGAGGCGTCCGACGGCGAGCACGGGAGGAGACTGCTGTTCGGGATGGCGTCGCCGGTGAGCACACCTGGGAAGCAGGAGTGTGCGTGTTAGAGAGAGGGAATCATGGGGCTTCCAGAGAAACAAAAAGGGAGAGGAATGGTGGCCTGGTGCCACGGCAACCTTCACCGGAACACCACGGCGTCGAGCAAAAAAATCGAGCTGCAGGGGTTGGGATGGGTCTTCTCCGCTTCTGCAGAAGAAGGTGGGGTGGTGTGTGAGTTCTGTGGCGGAAGGAGAGGAGAGTTGGGGTGCCCTGGCTTTAAAAGGGAGAGGGGTTGGCTCACGGTGAACCGAGCGCGTGCACGATGAGGTGAGGGCACGGCGGCTCGCGACTGGCCGGGCTGGGCGGTGGCGTTGCTTATCCTGGTCGTGGCGCTGAGGTTTGGAGGGAAGCGGGCATCGGGAGTGCTAGGGAATCGACGTGACGGGAAGGGTCGTGCCAGCCCACGTCGTGTTCGGCGAAATGCCAGCGGAAAACGAGGTCACGGGCGTGCAGGCCAGAGCGGGGCGGGGGTCCTGAGCGTGCCCAGCAGGAAGATGGTCCTCTACACGTTCACGGTGTGTGGTTTGTCGTCGCAGGGAAAGGGCACGAGGTTGCTGGCGTGGCCGCGTGTCCGTGGGTGGTGTGCGTGGTCACCACGAGGGCCGGCAGGAAAGGGTCTGTGACGGAGGCTCACGGGAGCGTGTCCAGGAGGGAGAGGGTGATGCAGGGAGCTGTTGTGGTCGCTGGCCCCGTGCGCATGCTCAGCAGAGGAGAGAGGGGCGAGATGAACCCGGGAGGTTCAAGCCAAAGGAGGGATGCGACGGGAGAGGATGTTTAGGGAGGTAGGGGAGGGACAGGAAGGAGTGTAGGGTTGGAGTAGCTTCAGGTTTGGCTGCATCTGAGTGGAGGCATGCAATAATGGCAGCTAGAGTACTCCAAGCCCCGGCCACCTCTATCTCTCTCTTTCTTGCTTCTTCACTCGATGGGGCAAAGGAACATGCATGTACACATGCGTGTGTGGAGAATGAGTGAGGGGAGAGAGTGATATGACCAGGTTGAAAAATAAAAGGGGAGAAAAAGAGGGAGGGGCAAAATATTCAAGTACATGGTCTATGTGACCATTTTAGTTTAAGCCATATTTTTGGGGGATTATGCCTAGGTCAAATCTCACGTGAGGTAGGTCAAGGTAAGGTTAGAAAAATATTTTTAGGTCATTTGCACAAGGCTAAATAATTTCTCCGAAAACATTTGGGGAAAGAAGGAAGAAGAAAAGGTGGAGGTACATTTGAAGAGAAACATGATCTTGTAAGATCATGATCACATGAAATGTGATCTCATGCCCTAGGGTTTTTGGTAGGGTTTATTTTAAATAAAACCAAAATTTAGAAAGGAGTCACATGTGAAAAGGGTTTTATAAGTTTACACCAAGTGGAGATTATCACTTGTCACACACAAACACTCACTCAAACAAGAACAAGCTCAATCATGCATGCACAATTTGAAAATAGAAAAAGTTTTTGTTGGCCCTAAATTTTGCATTCCAAAGATTTAAATGAAAGTGAAAAAGTTGGGTTGTCACAAACCTTCCCCCCTTAAAATGAATCTCGTCCTCGGGATTTGGTGGCTGAGGAACTGAAGAGTGCGGGGAAATCCTTCCGAAGTTGATCCTCTCGTTCCCAAGTTGCTTCCTCCTTTGAGTGATTACTCCACTGGACCTTACAAAACTTAATCTTCCTTCTTCGGATGAGACGAACAGCGTCTTCCAGAATCCGAAGGGGTACTTCTCGATAGGTTAAGTCGGTGTTGAGGTCGAGGGTGCGGTAATCGATGTTCTTGAATATCTCAGGCTTGTCAGGCACTTGGAGGCATCATCGAAGTAGAGAGATATGAAACACATCGTGGAAATCCACTAACTCAGCTGGAAGTTCCAGTTGATAAGATACTTCACCTCGACGAGCTAGAACCTTGAAGGGCCCAATATATCTGGGGGCAAGCTTCCCTTTGACGTGAAATCTCTGCATTCCCTTGAGTGGAGTGACGCGAAGATAGGCATGATCTCGAACCTTGAAGGTCAATTCGCGACGCTTGGAATCAGCATAACTCTTCTGGCGGGATTGAGCGGCCTTGAGGCGATCACGGATCAGTTGAACTTGTTCTTCAGCTTCGCGAAGGTGGTCAGGTCCAAAAACTTGGCTATCTCCGGTCTCGGACCAGTTGAGAGGGGTTCGACAACGGCGACCGTATAGGGCTTCAAAGGGGGCCATCTGCAGACTGGCTTGGTAGCTATTGTTGTAAGAGAATTCCGCGAAGGGCAGACAGTCTTCCCATTTAGCCCCATAGGCAAGGACACAAGCACGAAGCATGTCTTCAAGAATCTGGTTTACTCTTTCGGTCTGGCCACCGGTTTGCGGGTGATATGCGGTGCTGAATGATAGCCTGGTTCCTAAAGCTTCATGTAGGCTTTCCCAAAATTTTGAGGTGAACTGGGTACCTCGATCAGAGATGATCCTCTTCGGAACTCCGTGAAGACTCACGATTCGGGACATATAAAGATCAGCCAAGCGGGTACCGCGGTAGGTAGTCTTGACTGGAATGAAGTGAGCAACCTTGGTGAGTCGATCGATGATGACCCAGATGGAGTCGTGACCACGCTGAGATTTAGGAAGTCCAGTAATGAAATCCATTCCAACTTCTTCCCATTTCCATTCAGGGACTTTGAGGGGACGGAGTAGTCCAGCCGATCGCTGATGTTCAGCCTTCACCTTCTGGCACACATCACACCGGGCAATGAAAAAGGCTATCTCGCGCTTCATACCGTGCCACCAGAATTGTTTCTTCAGGTCTTGATACATCTTGGTTCCTCCGGGGTGGATTGAGTAGGGGGTGTCGTGAGCTTCCTTCATGATGAGTTGCTTCAGGTCTTCAATACTGGGTACACAGAGGCGTTCATTGTACCACAAAACTCCCTTGGCATCAATCGCGAAACCAGGGACTTCTTCCCTATCCATCCTATGCTTGATTCCTTCAATACTCTCATGTCCCACCTGAGCTTCCTTGATTTGATCAAACAAAGTAGGCTTCAGCTCAAGATTGGCCAGAAAACCTTGGCTAACGAGCTCGAGGCCGAACTCCTCAAGTTCTTCATACAGCTTGGGTTGAGCAACCTTGATGAGGGCGTTCAACGAACAGGGCTCTCGACTAAGGGCATCAGCTACGACATTGGCTTTACCGGGGTGATAATGAATACCAAGATCGTAGTCCTTGATAAGTTCCATCCATCTGCTCTGCCTCATGTTCAGCTCCCGCTGAGTGAAGATGTACTTCAGACTCTTGTGGTCGGTGTAGATTTCGCAACGATTTCCAACTAAATAATGGCGCCAGGTCTTCAGGGCGTGAACTACCGCAGCAAGCTCTAAGTCATGCACGGGGTAATTCATCTCATGCGGTCGAAGTTGTCTTGACAAATAGGCTATCACCTTGCCTTCTTGCATCAGCACACTTCCCAGACCAAGTTTTGATGCATCACAGTACACATCAAAATCCTTGGTGATATCAGGCATGGTCAAGACGGGGGCTGTAACTAATCTCTTCTTGAGCTCCTGGAAACTGGCCTCGCATTTGTCGGTCCACTCAAACTTCTTGTCCTTCTTTAACAGCTGCGTCAAAGGTCTCGCAATGCTGGAGAATCCTTCAACGAACTTACGGTAGTAACCCGCCGATCCTAGAAAGGCGCGGACTTCGGTCTGATTGGTAGGGGCTTTCTTCTCCATGATGGAATGAATTTTGGATGGGTCGACAGATACTCCTCCGGCAGAAATGACATGCCCTAGGAATCCTACCTCTTTCAGCCAAAATTCACATTTACTAAACTTGGCGTAAAGCTGATGGTCTCTGAGAGTTCCTAAAACAATCCGCAGATGTTTAGCGTGCTCTTCTTCATTCTTGGAGTAGATCAGAATATCGTCGATGAAAACCACGACGAACTTGTTGAGGTACTTCATGAACACCTTGTTCATGAGGTTCATGAAGTATGCAGGGGCATTGGTCAGTCCAAAAGACATCACGGTATATTCAAAAAGTCCATACCGTGTGGTGAAGGCAGTCTTGGGAATGTCTGACTCTCTAACCTTGAGTTGATGATAACCAGTTCGGAGATCGATCTTGGAGAAAACTCGGCTCCATTCATCCGGTCAAACAGGTCTTCAATCTTTGGGAGAGGGTATTTGTTCTTGATGGTGACATCATTTAGTTTCCGGTAATCCACACACAGGCGGATAGTACCATCCCGCTTATCCACAAAGATGACGGGAGATCCCCAGGGTGATGCACTTGGGCGAATCAATCCTTTCCTCAACATGTCATCCAATTGCTTCTTCAACTCAACTAATTCTTGGGGGTTCATTCGGTAAGGTCGCTGAGCAATGGGGGCAGTTCCGGGGACTAATTCAATGATAAACTTGATATCCCGATCAGGGGGCATACCGGGTAACTCATCGGGAAAAACCTAAGGGTACTCACATGCTATGGGTACTTCATGCAAGGCTGGACTGGCGACACTCTTCTTACATAGGGCCTTCGATGATGACATGGTCGCCACATGCTCAACTACTTCACCGTCCTCAGCAGTCAGGGTTATGGCTCGGCGAACACAATCGATGTGTCCCTTATACTTCACCATCCAATTCATCCCGAGGATAACTTCTAAGCCTTGCTCTCCTAACACTATTAGATCCGCATAAAAACGCTTTCCCTGAATATCGATGGGGACCTCTCTGCAGGACAGATCTGTTTTGGTGGAGGCTCCCGGGATTTGAACTAGCATAGGTCGTTGCATGATTGTAGGTCTTAAACCACTCTTCCTGGCGAATGGCTTGGTAACAAATGAATGCGATGCTCCGGAATCAAACAAGACCGTTGAGGGTACAGAGTTGACAGGAAATGTACCCAGGACGATATCTGGAGCTTCCTGAGCTTCTTCAGCATTGACATGGTTCAAGTGACCTCTCGGAGGGTCCAGCCGACTTCTTCCGGTTCGGTTCCTTCCGGTGGCGGTGCGAGCTTGTCCCCTGATTTGGCTTAGGCGCATTGGGGCGGCTGTCTAGTAGTCACTCTGTTGGGGCACTCCTTGGAGTAATGGTCCGGTTGTCCGCAGGTGTAGCATCCATTGGGGGGTTTGCGGACAGTGTTGTTCTGGCGGTTGTAGTTGGGATTTTGGTCGAGTTTGTTGGGGCGTGGTGCAGGGGGAGGGGTCCACTGTTGCTGGGGCGCCAGCCTAGGTGGGGGCAGACTGCGGGGTTGCTGAGTGCTGGAGCTGCCTCGCAGCATCATTGCCTTGCGCTTGCGATTCTCAAATGCATTCTTGCGCTTGCTCTCAACCATGATGGAAGCATCCACCGGAGACTCTAGGTCGGGATATGGGACAGCTACCAAGATACTTTGCAGCTCATCGTGCGGACCGTTCGAAAACGGTCCTTCTTCTTCTCTTCGGTGTCGGTATCTTCTGGAGCATACCTGGATAGAGTGGTGAACTTGTCCAAATAATCCACCACAGACATACTTCCTTGCCGCAGGTTCATGAACTTGTCCTTCATGAGCTTGATAAGTCCAGAGGGAATGTGGGTCTTGCGGAACTTGGCCTTGAATTCTTCCCAGTTGATGACGTGTCCTTCAGCTTGAATAGCCCTGACATTTTCCCACCAAGCACGTGCAGGTCCAGAAAGAAAGTGAGTGGCGAACAACACCTTCTCATCATTGCCGACTCCGGCGACCTCCAGGTTGTTCTCAATGGTGCGAAGCCAATCATCGGCTCGAGGGGTTCAGTGCACTTGGCGAAAACAGGAGGGTTGGTGCTTTGGAAATCCTTCAGCTTAGAGCGGGGGTCTCCATTTTCGTTCCCGCCATTATTGTGGTTGGCGTTTCCGGTAGCAAGCTGAGCGAGGTGCTGAAGGGTAGCAAGATTAGCTTGGCGCTCTGCACGGGCTGCCTCACGGTCTTCCATCATAAGGCGCAGAAGTTGCGCCATGGTTGGGTCAGGAGGTGGAGGGGGGTTTTGGTCGGATCCGCTGGTGCTTCCTCTATGGGTGTCACCCATCCTGAAGAATGGTGGATTTAGATATTAATGGGGAAACAAGGATATGGGCAGCCACTTAAAAGGGGAGGGTTTGGTAAAAACAAAAGTTTTTAAAATGGAATCAAACAATGCAAAAGTAGGCGAAAATGAAAACATATCATAGCAGTAGTGCCGAAGGCACAAAATAGCATCGCACAACAATCACATACAACCAATCAAGCTCACACGTCGGAATCTACCACGACTACGTGAATCGCGCATAGGACTAGTTCCAAGGGATACCTAATGTTTGGTGTATCCTCTCCGAATCAACTGAGCTTGTCAGGTCTTCAATACGTCGAGTCCGGGTGTCTAAGTTTGGGGAACATCGCCAATTTAGAAGAGGGTGAGATGGTAGAATAAGAACTTTCAAAGTCGCTAGAAATCAGAGAGGTGAGAATTAGAAGTTTTCGAAAGGGATAAGAAAGATAGAAGCTAAACTTCTAGTATTTAGGAAAATAGGTTTAGTAAATAATTTTACTAAAGTAGTATTTTCCTAACTATCGTCCATGCTAACTAAGGTCTCCTACAGTCAGGATGGCTCTGATACCAACTCTGTGGGGCCCCGGACTTACCAGTCCAGAACTCCTGTTATGCATACAATTTCACGATCCCAAGATCATTCCATCGTGAATACATAACCAAACTGATACATGATTACATCATCCATTACAGTACCGAGATAACATTAATACGGAAGTCTTACATCATAGGCCATCAAGGCCGAAGTTCAACAAACAGCAGCGGAATTTATTTGACTCCAAACAGCGGTGGAACCCAAATCAGGCCTTTACCCTACGGAGCGACCGATCGGGAGAGCGTCCTAGTTCGCGTCTTCGGCGTTGTACTCTTCTTCTTCGTAGTACTCCTCTTAAAAGTCTGGCCAAGTAAATAGCCAGGACAACAATGCCAATGAGTACGTTTGAATGTACTCGCAAACCACCTTAGAGAGAAATAAAGGATATGCGAGTATGGCGAGTAGCAAGGAACAGGCACTAACTAAGGCGACAAAGGAGCGAGAGGTAGTTTCTCTCAAGAGTATGACATCTCTATATCTTTGTTGAAAAACCTTTTGAAAATAAGTTTTCTTCTGAAGACTAATAGGTAAGGAGGACCCATTTTCATTCCCGGTCATCGGAGTGACCAAAACACTTTCATCTTTCCACCGTACCTATCAGGTACATCTCCACCAGTCCCATCTGGTATATTTTCCGTACCTCCCGGGTACATTTCCAAAACCTTTTTGGAAAACACTTTTGTAAAACAAAACTTTCCTTTAATGCCAAGCAGCTTCCATTCCCACGTCCATAACCGCGGACACGGCTATTCGAATAGTTTTACACTCTGCAGAGGTTGTACACTTTCCCCACTGATACGTCTCCAACGTATCGATAATTTCTTATGTTCCATGCCACATTATTGATGTTATCTACATGTTTTATGCACACTTTATGTCATATTCGTGCATTTTCTGGAACTAACCTATTAACAAGATGCCGAAGTGCCGATTCTTTGTTTTCTACTGTTTTTGGTTTCAGAAATCCTAGTAAGGAAATATTCTCGGAATTGGATGAAATCAAAGCCCGGGGGGCTATTTTTCCACGAAGCTTCCAGAAGTCCGAAGGAGAGACGAAGAGGGGCCACGGAGGGGCCACACCCTAGGGAGGCGCGGCCCCCCTTGGCCGCGCGGCCCTGTGGTGTGGGGCCCCTGTGCCGCCTCTTGACCTGCCCTTCCGCCTACAAATAGCCTCCGTGACGAAACCCCCAGTACCGAGAGCCACGATACGGAAAACCTTCCGCGAGACGCCGCCAACGCCGATCCCATCTCGGGGGATCCAGGAGATCGCCTCCGGCACCCTGCCGGAGAGGGGAATCATCTCCCGGAGGACTCTACGCCGCCATGGTCGCCTCCGGTGTGATGTGTGAGTAGTCTACCCCTGGACTATGGGTCCATAGCAGTAGCTAGATGGTTGTCTTCTCCCCATTGTGCTATCATTGTCGGATCTTGTGAGCTGCCTAACATGATCAAGATCATCTATCTGTAATTCTATATGTTGCGTTTGTTGGGATCCGATGAATAGAGAATACTTGTTATGTTGATTATCAAAGCTATGTCTATGTGTTGTTTATGATCTTGCATGCTCTCCGTTATTAGTAGATGCTCTGGCCAAGTTGATGCTAGTAACTCCAAGAGGGAGTATTTATGCTCGATAGTGGGTTCATGTCTCAGTGAATGCTGGAGGGGTGACAAGAACCTCTAAGGTTATGGATGTCTTAGTTGCCACTAGGGATAAAACATTAGTGCTATGTTCAAGGATGTAGTCACTAGTTACATTACGCGCAATACTTAATGCAATTGTCTGTTGTTAGCAACTTAATACTGGAGGGTTTCGGATGATAACCTGAAGGTGGACTTTTTAGGCATAGATGCAGTTGGATGGCGGTCTATGTACTTTGTCGTAATGCCCAATTAAATCTCACTATACTCATCATGATATGTATGTGCATGGTCATGCTCTCTTTATTTGTCAATTGCCCAACTGTAATTTGTTCACCCAACATGCTTGTTTGTCTTATGGGAGAGACACCTCTAGTGAACTGTGGACCCCGGTCCAATCCTCTTTCATTGAAATACAATCTACGCAATACTTGTTCTACTGTTTTCTCGCAAACAATCATCTTCCACACAATACGGTTAATCCTTTGTTACAGCAAGCCGGTGAGATTGACAACCTCACTGTTTCGTTGGGGCAAAGTACTTTGGTTGTGTTGTGCGAGGTTCCACGTTGGCGCCGGAATCCCGGTGTTGCGCCGCACTACATCCCGCCGCCATCAACCTTCAACGTGCTTCTTGGCTCCTCCTGGTTCGATAAACATTGGTTTCTTTATGAGGGAAAACTTGCTGCTGTGCGCATCATACCTTCCTCTTGGGGTTCCCAACGAACGTGTGAGTTACACGCCATCAAGCATATTTTACTGAGCGCCGTTGTCGGGGAGATCAAGACACGCTGCAAGGGGAGTCTCCACTTCTCAATCTCTTTACTTTGTTTTTGTCTTGCTTAGTTTTATTTACTACTTTGTTTGCTGCACTAAATCAAAATACAAAAAAATTAGTTGCTAGTTTTACTTTACTTGCTATCTTGTTTGCTATATCAAAAACACAAAAAAATTAGTTTACTTGCATTTACTTTATCTAGTTTGCTTTATTTACTGTTGCTAAAATGGCCAACGCTGAAAATACTAAGTTGTGTGACTTCACAACCACAAATAATAATGATTTCTTATGCACACCTATTGCTCCACCTGCTACTACAGCAGAATTCTTTGAAATTAAACCTGCTTTATCGAATCTTGTTATGCGAGAGCAATTTTCTCAGTGTTAGTTCCGATGATGCTGCTGCCCATCTTAATAATTTTGTTGAACTATGTGAAATGCAAAAATATAAAGATGTAGATGGTGATATTATTAAACTAAAATTGTTCCCTTTCTCATTAAGAGGAAGAGCTAAAGATTGGTTGCTATCTCCGCCTAAGAATAGTATTGATTCATGGACTAAATGCAAGGATGCTTTTATTGGTAGATATTATCCCCCTGCTAAAATTATATCTTTGAGGAGTAGCATAATGAATTTTAAACAATTAGATACTGAACATGTTGCTCAAGCTTGGGAAAGAATGAAATCTCTGGTTAAAAATTGCCCAACCCATGGATCGACTACTTGGATGATCATCCAAACCTTCTATGCAGGACTAAATTTTTCTTCACGGAATTTATTGGATTCAGCTGCTGGAGGTACCTTTATGTCCATCACTCTTGGTGAAGCAACAAAGCTTCTTGATAATATGATGATCAACTACTCTGAATGGCACACGGAAAGAGCTCCACAAGGTAAGAAGGTAAATTCTCGTCGAAGAAACCTCTTCCTTGAGTGATAAGATTGATGCTATTATGTCTATGCTTGTGAATGATAGGACTAATATTGATCCTAATAATGTTCCATTAGCTTCATTGGTTGCACAAGAAGAACATGTTGATGTAAACTTCATTAAAAATAGTAATTTCAACAACAATGCTTACCGGAACAATTCTAGTAACAACTATAGGCCATATCCTTATAATAATGGCAACGGCTATGGTAATTCTTATGGGAATTCTTACAACAATAATAGGAATTCACCTGCTGGACTTGAAGCCATGCTTAAGGAATTTATTAGTACGCAAACCGCTTTTAACAAATCTGTTGAAGAAAAGCTTGGGAAAATTGATATACTTGCTTCTAAAGTCGATAGTCTTGCTGCTGATGTTGATCTTTTGAAATAAAAAGTTTTGCCTAATGAGAATCATCATAATAAAATTACTACTACAGCAAATGCCATTCAAGTTAGAATTAATGAGAATATAAGATTAATGGCTGAACTGCGTGCTAGGTGGGATAGAGAAGAAAATGAAAAACTAGCTAAAGAGAAGAATGTAGCTAAAGTTTGGACTATTACCACCACTAGTAATGCTAATACTACACATGTTGCTGCACCTCCTACTCATACTAATAAAAGAATTGGTGTTAGCAATGTTTCCACTTCTAATGCAAAGCGCGAAAAACTGCCTGAAACTGCTAAAACTGCTGAAATTGCCTGTGATAAAGCTGCTGAAATTTTTTCCAACATTAGGGATGATGATCCCATTGCTTTAAATTATAATGGTTTGAATTTTGATGATTGCCACATCTCTGAAGTTATAAAGTTCTTGCAAAAACTTGCTAAAAGTCCTAATGCTAGTGCTATAAATTTGGCTTTCACGCATCATATTACAAATGCTCTCATAAAAGCTAGAGAAGAGAAACTAGAGCGTGAAGCCTCTATTCCTAAAAAGCTAGAGGATGGTTGGGAGCCCATCATTAAGATGAAGGTTAAAGATTTTGATTGTAATGCTTTATGTGATCTTGGTGCAAGTATTTCTGTTATGCCTAAGAAAATTTATGATATGCTTGACTTGCCACCGCTGAAAAATTGTTATTTGGATGTTAATCTTGCTGATCATTCTACAAAGAAACCTTTGGGTAAAGTTGATAATGTTCGCATTACCGTTAACAATAACCTTGTTCCCGTTGATTTTGTTGTCTTGGATATTGAATGCAATGCATCTTGTCCCATTATATTGGGAAGACCTTTTCTTCGAACCGTTGGTGCTATCATTGATATGAAGGAAGGTAATATAAAATATCAATTTCCTCTCAAGAAAGGTATGGAACACTTCCCTAGAAAGAGAATGAAGTACCCTTTTGATTCTATTATGAGAACAAATTATGATGTTGACACTTCGTCTCTTGATAATACTTGATATACACTTTCTGCGCCTAGCTGAAAGGCGTTAAAGAAAAGCGCTTATGGGAGACAACCCATGTTTTTACCTACAGTACTTTGTTTTTATTTTGTGTCTTGGAAGTTGTTTACTACTGTAGCAACCTCTCCTTATCTTAGTTTTGTGTTTTGTTGTGCCAAGTTAAGCCGTTGATAGAAAAGTAAGTACTAGATTTGGATTACTGCACAGTTCCAGATTTCTTTGCTGTCACGAATCTGGGTCCACCTCCCTGTAGGTAGCTCAGAAAATTAAGCCAATTTACGTGCATGATCCTCAGATATGTACGCAACTTTCATTCAATTTGAGCATTTTCATTTGAGCAAGTCTGGTGCCATTTTAAAATTCGTCAATACGAACTGTTCTGTTTTGACAGATTCTGCCTTTTATTTCGCATTGCCTCTTTTGCTATGTTGGATGAATTTCTTTGATCCACTAATGTCCAGTAGCATTATGCAATGTCCAGAAGTGTTAAGAATGATTGTGTCACCTCTGAATATGTCAATTTATATTGTGCACTAACCCTCTAATGAGTTGTTTCGAGTTTGGTGTGGAGGAAGTTTTCAAGGATCAAGAGAGGAGTATGATGCAACATGATCAAGGAGAGTGAAAGCTCTAAGCTTGGGGATGCCCCGGTGGTTCACCCCTGCATATATCAAGAAGACTCAAGCGTCTAAGCTTGGGGATGCCCAAGGCATCCCCTTCTTCATCGACAACATTATCAGGTTCCTCCCCCGAAACTATATTTTTATTCCATCACATCTTATGTGCTTTTTCTTGGAGCGTCGGTTTGTTTTTGTTTTTGTTTTGTTTGAATAAAATGGATCCTAGCATTCACTTTATGGGAGAGAGACACGCTCCGCTGTAGCATATGGACAAGTATGTCCTTGGTTTCTACTCATAGTATTCATGGCGAAGTTTCTCCTTCGTTAAATTGTTATATGGTTGGAATTGGAAAATGATACATGTAGTAATTGCTATAAATGTCTTGGGTAATGTGATACTTGGCAATTGTTGTGCTCATGTTTAAGCTCTTGCATCATATGCTTTGCACCCATTAATGAAGAAATACATAGAGCATGCTAAAATTTGGTTTGCATATTTGGTTTCTCTAAGGTCTAGATAATTTCTAGTATTGAGTTTGAACAACAAGGAAGACGGTGTAGAGTCTTATAATGTTTTCAATATGTCTTTTATGTGAGTTTTGCTGCACCGGTTCATCCTTGTGTTTGTTTCAAATAAGCCTTGCTAGCCTAAACCTTGTATCGAGAGGGAATACTTCTCATGCATCCAAAATACTTGAGCCAACCACTATGCCATTTGTGTCCACCATACCTACCTACTACATGGTATTTTCCGCCATTCCAAAGTAAATTGCTTGAGTGCTACCTTTAAAATTCCATCATTCACCTTTGCAATATATAGCTCATGGGACAAATAGCTTAAAAACTATTGTGGTATTGAATATGTAATTATGCACTTTATCTCTTATTAAGTTGCTTGTTGTGCGATAACCATGTTTACTTGGGGACGCCATCAACTATTCATTGTTGAATTTCATGTGAGTTGCTATGCATGTTCGTCTTGTACGAAGTAAGGGCGATCTACACTGAGTTGAATGGTTTGAGCATGCATATTGTTAGAGAAGAACATTGGGCCGCTAACTAAAGCCATGATCCATGGTGGAAGTTTCAGTTTTGGACAAACATCCTCAAATCTCTAATGAGAAAAGAATTAATTGTTGTTGAATGCTTAAAGCATTAAAGAGGAGTCCATTATTTGTTGTCTATGTTGTCCCGGTATGGATGTCTAAGTTGAGAATAATCAAAAGCGAGAAATCCAAATGCGAGCTTTCTCCTTAGACCTTTGTACGGGCGGCATAGAGGTACCCCTTTGTGATACTTGGTTAAAGCATATGTATTGCGGTGATAATCCGGGTAGTCCAAGCTAATTAGGACAAGGTGCGGGCACTATTGGTACACTATGCATGAGGCTTGCAACTTATAAGATATAATTTACATGATGCATATGCTTTATTACTACCGTTGACAAAATTGTTTCATGTTTTCAAAATCAAAGCTCTAGCACAAATATAGCAATCGATGCTTTTCCTCTATGAGGACCATTCTTTTACTTTCAATGTTGAGTCAGTTCACCTATTTCTCTCCACCTCAAGAAGCAAACACTTGTGTGAACTGTGCATTGATTCCTACATACTTGCTTATTGCACTTATTATATTACTCTATGTTGACAATATCCATGAGATATACATGTTACAAGTTGAAAGCAACCGCTGAAACTTAATCTTCTTTTGTGTTGCTTCAATGCCTTTACTTTGAATTATTGCTTTATGAGTTAACTCTTATGCAAGACTTATTGATGCTTGTCTTGAAGTGCTATTCATGAAAAGTCTTTGCTTTATGATTCACTTGTTTACTCATGTCATATACATTGTTTTGATCGCTGCATTCACTACATATGCTTTACAAATAGTATGATCAAGATTATGATGGCATGTCACTCCGAAATTATCTGTGTTATCGTTTTACCTGCTCGGGATGAGCAGAACTAAGCTTGGGGATGCTGATACGTCTCCAACGTATCGATAATTTCTTATGTTCCATGCCACATTATTGATGTTATC